>NW_010972519.1:310838-319267 GCF_000737465.1 Haliaeetus leucocephalus
GGGGGGGGGGGGGGGGGGGAATGTTTGTTTGTTTTTAAATGAATCTAAATGAATAGGGCAAAAGAGAAGAAGGGAAAACTGGAAAGAAGAGACTAGACTTGATAGAGACAGTTAGGAAAGAAATATTTAGGAGTGGTGATGGCACTTGCCACAATAATCATCCACATTTCTTACAGGTTTATTCTAATGATACCAATAATTTATCCATTTCCCTCAATAGTTTCATGAAGGAATATGTTCAGAAAAGATTTGTCAGAAAAAATATAACATATTGCAGTAGTATTTTCCTAACCCCAAAGAAACACTAGTCTTACAGTTCATCTTACCATTGTGTGGCTGAAAGATAAGATTTAAATACAGGTTTCAAACAAAGCTGCAAGATGTCAGAAAAAGCAGCTGAGCTAATTTCACTCCCAAGCAAAGCTTCACCCTCATTTCTAGTTCTGGAATGTCTTCTTTAAACCTAAGTAAGTTATTTTCTCATTTTTACCTATTAAAGTTGAAGACAGTTTCTGCAAATCTTGCTATTTTTTACCTTTGCAGGACCTGTAAAATTATTTCCACAGTCCAATTAAATTTGTTAAAATAAATAAATAAATAAATCCTTTAGTCAGTTTTAAATTCTTGCAATTGGACTTTGTTATACATTTCCCGAATGCTACTCAGAGCAACTTACTGAAAACTAGAGATGCAGTCAATATACTGTACTTCAGAAATCACCAATTTCACTTAATTTACAGTTTTCCTCAGGCATGTTTAATAGTCTTTTGAATCAACACCTAATAATCTGTAACTTATTAGTAACCAAAACACAATTTTATCAGTAAAGAGGGAAGAGAAAGACAGCCATGGACTCCAGAACTTTATCAGTAAAGAGGGAAGAGAAAGACAGCCATGGACTCCAGAACTCATGACAAGGCAACACCTAAAATAGGATTCAAGATTAAATAGCAAGAATTTAAAAAATAATAATAAAAAAACACAACACCCCCAAACCCCCCCACAACCAACCACACCCCAAACCAGTATATACCTACTGTTGTTGTTCTTCAACATTTGTACTATGTTATTGCTTTAGGACACACCGAGCCACACTGCACTACGCCCAGCACTGAAACGTTAACAAGCGATGTGTCTTTTGGGCAGGGGGAAGGAAATAAGTGTAGTAAGGACATGGGCATGCTTTGCAGAAGAAATTAAAGACTGATCATTTCTGACAATTACAGGTTGACTCAGTAGCTGTAACACAGAAACTGATGGGAATACTCCTCTGTTTTAGCACAAAATAAAATATGCCTACCTCGGCAGAGGTGTTTTGCTCTCCTGTGAAGTGTTAGAAGTAAAGCTGAGAGGGGCAGTAACTTCTGAAGCAATCAAGACCTCTGGTAAATGAATGAGTACTCCCATAGAAAGTCTCCCTATCCAGACACTGATTAAAATGAACTTAGGTGGTTCACTTTAAATAGTAATAACCAGGAAGAAAAAAAACATTAAAGGCTTGAAGACAACTTTTACTCAATGCCTGGTAAATCTGTGAGCCACAAAACAGATTCATCATTTGTATCAAAAGTTATGGTTTATTCAACTATTGTAGCCTGTCTGAATTCAGACATCATTTTTGGCCTAACACTTCACTCTGTTGCTTAAGTTGCCCTCTAAAAAAGCCACCACTTCAAATATTTTCTTGAAGTATAAGCCCTGCTATTCATCTTTAAAATATTCTGCAATTCAACAGCTAGTCTCTGCTCAGTAGGCCTGGTTTCATTACTGTCTTCATTACCTAGGCTCCTGAAGTCATTTTATTTCTTTCTTCACAGATTTCCTTTGCTTGTACATCAAGTATCTACTCTCGATAGCACCAGTATTTTCTTCAGTGAATCTAATGACCTGTTTTAAAACCAATATACTTAATATGAAAACACATTATATTTAGAATGCACTAACCATAAGCTACAATAATATAACTAGCATTATCGATGTATTTAAGTTCAGAAAAGTGAGAAAAAAGGACCATCATTTTAGTATCTGTAGCTAAGTCAATCAAACACCTGATACCCATTGAGGAAGAAACCATTCATGGCATTTCCAATACTTAACTCATTCACACAGAAACACCTAAAGAGTTTAATGATGTGATTTTTCAAACTATCAATTACATCACAGCAAAGGTAAGAGAGGCAGACATAAGGACCATGTTCATTCACCCTTAACATATATCACATCTGTATGTGATAGCGAAGGGCCATATGATATGTATCATATAATATCAATACGAAGGCTTACCAACAGTGAGCTTAAATTGACATTTACTATTAGAGGCTGACAGTGACTAATTTACTTCTATCATCAGAGAAATTATTTCAGTAGCAAACACTCACATTACTTTTTAGTGTGGCCAATTTCTGTGCGTTAAACTCTGTACGTTGAAAACTTCAAATGGCGGGGCAGATTCACAAATAAAACATAGGTCCTAGAAGTAGAAAGTGTAATAGGAACACACAGAAGAGAAGATGTAGAAACATTTATTTTTCTACATTCACTTTAAATCCCTGTAGTTCAGGAATTAGAAGATGATACTAATCTCTGAACATGACAACGTGCACACCACAGCACAGAATAAAAAGGGTTGTTAATGGTCTTTGAGCTTGCTGACCAACCTGTTGTCTACCTCACACATTCAGAAGGGGAGATTAAGAAATTATGGCAAATTATTTTTAATTTACTCTCAATGCTGCAACTTCATTATAGGTGGCAAAACCTGTGGCTTTAAGAGGATAGACTCCTCAAACTGGGCTTCTTACAAGAAGCTAAAAAACTCACATCAGATCTGGAAAATCTGAAGTGTCTAGTATATAGCTAAGCAGCTTTAGTAGCTGCCATTTCTCCTCTTCTTTTGCGAGAGCATCATCCAATCCCAAAATAGTACATTCTGATTGCTTCCCTCAGTGTTTCTAAATAGTCTGCAAAAATCAACTCAACACCACAAAGAAATTTTAGACAAAAACAATCTACACGGAAATGCTCTTGACCTTTAAGTTTAATAGCAAACCTCATATCATTGAGGATTGACCAAAGGACTTTTATCAGGTCACCACACAAAACAATCCCTAATGATGAAAGAGTATTTCATCAAATATAAATCTACTTCTGCTAATTTTTTAGGTGGCCATAGAACATGATGCAGCTCTTGACATTTGATGAAAGCAACAATATCTACTTTCATCAAAAGTAAGTTTCTTCTGCAGACTGTTAAGAGCTTTGTTCTACATCTTCATCCCTTCTCCTCACCTTTCCGCAGGCTCCAACTATCCACAATTTTGAGGGCTTTTAAGTGTTTCTCAGTTGAAGAGGAGAATTTTCACATCAATTAAATACATGCAAAACTGTAGCAGAGAAATTTTAAACCACTAACTGTGCAAACCTTGTTGCCTAGACTCCATACAGCTATGAAACTCCTTTGAGTTTTAAATTGTAGTTACTTCTTGTAAGAATCTACAGGCATAGCTGGTTTTCAAAAGGCTCTTTCAAGTTAAGCACTGCTCCTTCCTGCTGTTGCTACAAAAGCATATTTTGATGAAGGAGTTGGGAAAGGAAAGAAGGCACAAAACCCCAAACACGATTCTTTAAAACTAAGGTACTTTTGTAAACACAATATACAAAGTGGCATTTCTGATTCAGGGGAATACTACAGCAGAACCTTCACCTTTGAAGGCATTTCAGACACCTGAAATGATCCAATTATAGCTTATACTTGCTCATCAGTATTTACTACTGTAAGACTTTATTAAAAATAACACGTAACAGTAAGAAAAATCTCCTCATATTTAATAGATAACAAAGATGAAAATTAACCTGCAATTAGTCATGTGAAAGAGTCTTGCAACATCTGTCAAAGAAAATCCTTACTAGACTTTAAATTTCTCCTTGGGCTGTTGGCAATTCTAATGCTTATTTCAAAATGCCCCTTTTAAAAAAATAAAAAGAAAAAAGAAAAAACCCGTAATATTAGCAATAGTCTAGAATAATCAAAGATGTTTCAAAACAAATAAGGATATCAACTGAAACACCAAAGGATTTATTTTCTTACGTAACTTGTTCTTAAAAACAAATGGAAACAGACTCCAAAAGCAACCAACACTTTCAGATGCCAGATTAAACATATCTGGAAATCTGTTTAGTGGACTGGTGTTTCACATTTAATGAAAACAACAACAACCACCACCACCATCACCCACACATTCCGCAGAACTGAACACCAAAAAATTACTTGACACTTTAAAAATGTCAAACAGGAAGACAAAAACTTACTTGTAGTTATTATTCTAGCATATAAAAAAAAAAAAATGAAGTGCAGTTATCACTCTAGAATCTATGCTAGTTTTGAGAAAAAAACTGTCACAGGTTTTTTTAAGTAAGAAATGCTCCGAGTTGCATACTTCTTCCTTGAATTATTTTTTTTATTCACATCAGTGTTGAACCTCACTGCATTCATCTGTTTTCTGAGTAGAAACTGTGTCTTTTCATATAGCACTTGGCTTGTTTACACATTTCCTCCCTCTTCCACTCAGTTGTTTCACTGTCCCCACTGTTCTTTTACTGCTATTAGCAACGGTACATGCACTTTATAGACAAAATACTACTCACAATCTATGTTTATCACTGGGAATAGCATATGACCTTACCATGAAAAAAAGCTTTGCACTGGTTTGGTTCAGAACACCAATCGAATTCCAAATCACAGTATCTGTCCTTCCTCTCTCAAGCACAGTGAGTAAAGCCATTTCCCAAACCAACGTGCCCACCAACTGCTAATGATGGAAGAGGAGGGACGTGGAGCAATTACAGGGAAAGGAGCCAGTGCAGGCCCAGACAGCATGCTAAAAAAACCAGGCCCAAAGAAGAACAGAAAAGGGAACAAGTGATGCAATTCTATTCCCCAGAAAAAACTTCTGCTACTACCTATAATTTTTTTTTATATCCCCCCAGGAAACAGCTCTGAATGGTACAAAGCACCACAGTTACATCCTGCCCAATTTCTAGGCCGGGATAGTAATTGCTTTATTACCATCATTCACAAGACTCTGTTGGTTTAAAAAGCCTTCTCCCTCCTACCAGAGGAAAGGAAAATCAGAAATACACATCAGAAATGCATATGCACTAAATTTTTTTTTAAATCAAGCTAATGTCTCGAACATCACTGTAGCCTCTGTACCTTTAATACGTCCAATCTTTTTTTCAGTCAAAAGTAAAATATTAAAGCTGTACAGCACCCACATTTTACAGAAACTACTAATCAGATTAAAGACTTAGGAAGACAGCCTTCCCTCAGAACACCACCAGGGAATGGAATATTATTGTTCTTGTGCTCTAGGACCATGCATACATTAATGAAGTATTTTGAAAGAAGACAAAACCCATAATTTGATATGCATATCTAGCAAGATATAAGGATAATTCCTATTCATAAACCAGCCACATACACTTTATTATCTGAAATCTGACAAATGTTTAAAGTCATGAAACATCATTATATTGTGTGCCATTTAAATAAAAATCCACTAATAAAGACATATATTTATCTCATTCGTTATATGATTCAAAATAGCATACTTGGTATATACTAGTGCAACAAATGTGCGCACCAGATATGTCCTCTCATAAAGCTGATTATATGCTTTTAGATAGCCCTCAAATACCTTGTGTCTGGTACTGCAATATGTTTAGTACATCTTAAGAAAACCTATGTCTAATCTTCCCTTCATGGCCCCTCATGGTTTTGGGCAGATAATTTTGTCCTTATTCTAATTACCTTGTTCAACTAGGAGCAAGACAGTCCCTTACCTATGAAATATCAAAGTAGCATAGCACAGACTGACACCAAGGTGAGAAAGCACTGATGGAAGCCACTGAATTACAGCCCTGAAGAGAACACACAACGTGATGTGCGGTACTGCAATTCTGTAAGCGACCTCCTCAACACCCTAATCTGGTTATCAACAGATAAAGACAGAAATGCATTATCCCCTCCAAGGAACAAGAAATCCAGAGCAAGGAACAGTTCCTGACTGGTTTTCCTCAGCAGCCTCAGAACACAACTTGCAGGTCAAACACAGACCTAAATTCACCAAAGTATGTGAAATGTCTTTAAGACTGAGATAGTGCATGCCTTCCCACTGGCACGCATTCAGTACAGTAGAAGTCACAGTCCCAATTGTTTGCTGGGCCACAAACACAGTACTGTTATTTTTCCTGTACATTCTTCCAACAAAATATTGGAGAGCTTGAGACAGTTAACATGGGGGCAGACAGAAAATCTGGCTCTTTCCTTTAATCTTTACTTGACAAATCAGATTAAGATTCAAATGTTAAGCACCACGTTTTATTTACATTTCTGCTTGTGCGCAAGAAAACAAAAAAAATCCAAAAGGTTACAATAAGCCAGTGTCTTGCATTCAAGATGAAATGTTGAAATCACCACCTCTATATAGCATTTCCAAACATAGTCTGTGCAATTCTGTAACATACCTATGCTGATTGAGCAAACCAAAGCAAATGAATTATTAAAAAAAAAAAAATCTGTTCTCTGAAGTATCTGCACAACACCTTCCAGAAAATCAGCATAGTCTCACAAATAATAAGTTAAACATACATACTGGCCACAACAAAGCGACGTTTTGTCAAGAAAAGACATTTCTCAAAGGCTACAGAATCACTAACCTTAAAACAGATTGTTTCTTCTATGTAGCATATATTCGGAGAATGTACAGGATATTTGCAAAACAAAAGACCGTGGCAAAACCTACATTAAATTCAGAAAAAAAGATCCAAAAGTTTTCTTAATAGTAACTAAGGTTTTGTTTTCCCTAACGGTTTCATAACACAATGTCAGAAGACTGAATTCCTTGTAAATGTGGTAAGCAGTAGTTTTGAGAGACCAACGGCTACATAATCATCCTACACACTGTTAATTGTATCTGGCATTATTGCTCAAAGCTCCTACACAGAATGTCAGCTGACTGCCTGAACAGTACTTTGTTCTTAGTGCCTTTGTTAATGACGAATTAAATTATACCAAAGAGAGTTCCACAACCAACCTCACTTTATAAACCTCAACCATTACAGAGCCACAAAAATCCTATGGCTTTGCCTAGGGAATACAGTTATTTCTTAACACGCTACAACTTGCATCCTTAATCTGCAAAAGTTCCCACAATCCATGTTTACACCATGGAGAACTGTGTCGCTTCACATGAAGGAAACAAAGATGAAGAAAAACATGTCTAGAAAAAAAAAATCTCAACAAGAAAGAGCTTACTAAATGTTCAGTTCTACAAACACCACAATTTCCCTCGCATCCTGCAGATGGCAAACAAAAATACAAACATCAGAGAACTGCACGAGTTTTTTTTTAACTATACAGTCCAGCCTTAATTTCGCTGCTCTGGTCACACTGATTATCTCTCTCAGTCTCTAACATCAAAGAACTAGGTGAAAAACATACATTTAAGGATGCCTTAAGAAAGGGTCTTTCTTGGGACTTTTACTACTGATGTTCTAGCAAATTCAGATAAAAGATTCACCTTAATCTAAGTATGTGACCTTTGTAAGACCGTCTTCCTTAATGTTATTTAAAATTATATATATAATCATTTGCAAAAGCAGAGCCCTCCTACTACATTCTCAAACTTACGGCAAGTCCAATGAACACTTCTCAAGTTTCTCTGAAAATAATAATGCATATATAGAAAGTCATCAATATTAAGCTCAAAGAACCTGGCAGTCATGCAAAAACAAGAGATGTGATAAAGATGAAACATATGTCCAGTTTTTAATCAAAACACAACAAAGTAGTCTGTACTGCTTTACTGACCTACTTTCAATTGGTTTGTGTAACAAAACACTGTGCAGTGAAGGAACCGTAGTAACATCTCATGTCTTTATTAAATATTTATTCCTAGCCCTAGAAGCAAGGCAATTCTTTTACAGCTACACTGAATTACTGTGAGTTTCTTCACAAAACAGCACAAATTAACATACACTTGTTTACAAAGCAGTATAGTAAATTCAGTCTTATCTAACAGAGCTGGCTAACACCAGTAACACCGAGACAAGAGGAGGTAAACAGACTGCCAACATAAAAATGCGGAGCGGAAACTGCCAGCGTCGTAAATAATTAGGACCACAGACCGTCCCGTAAATCCACGCATGGTTAAAATTTAAAAAAGAACCAGAGCTCAGCGCCCAAAGCACCCTCCAGCTGCAGGTACCACCCGGGATACACCGGGATAAGAGGTCCACCCGCCACACAGGAGGCTGAACACACTTAACTACGGCCAAACCTTCCCTTGGGAGGCGGAAGAAGAGGCGCGGAGCCCGGCGGCCCGCTCTTCCCCTTACCTGAGGGCATCGCCGGATCCCGACGGGGCCCC
>NW_010972519.1:319498-364718 GCF_000737465.1 Haliaeetus leucocephalus
CCGCCCGCCCCGGCAAGCGGGGGAGCGCAGGCCCACCCGTCAGGGCCCTGAGGTGACATGTCACCCCGGGCGGGGGGACGTTCTCCCCCACGAAAAACGATGCAAGACCCTCACTGCTTTCTGCAACGCTGCCTCGATTAAGGAGAGGCCTCCCACGAAAAAGAAATCCACCAAAAAAAAAAAACCAAAACAAAACCCAGAGGAAGCAGAAGATGGCTTGTTGAAGAAAGGTGCTCTCTGAGGAGAGTATTTGGACATACCCTCAAAACTTGAAGAGAAATGGCTTTTTAAAGCATGCATGCAACAGATGCTGGGCAGCATTTTGCAGTGGTATGGAAATTACAACAAAAACCGACCCAAAACCTGAACTTCTGCTTACAGAAGTTATTCCCAAACAGAAGTTTATTCCCAAACCAATAATCCAATAAAGTAAAAAAAAAGAGAAAAAAAATCCAATGTACTCTGTCCTGCCTGAGAAGTTTAAAATGCAGACGGACACACAACTGTAACTCATGCAGAACTGCCCAGTGCCTGTAAAATGCGCATTTTTGTAATTCAAAAACTCAGGGAAGTTCCTTAAAAAACAGTGGAAGCATCACTCTGCTAAGGCCCTTTCCTTCCAAATAGGTTTGACCTGACCGCTACACTTCACTGGCCAGTATATTTTGCTATTTAGAATTATAAACCAGCAAGAATAAGAGCTGAAATTTAAAACAATGTGACTACATTCTGACCATTCACATTGAGCAAGCAAAAGAAATGTATGTAGCTCCAAACGCTATAAAATAATCATGGCAACTATCATCCATTTCCATATTTCCCAAACGATATACATTCATACTGTGCCACACTGGTGAGCTCTGTCAAGAGTATGTCGTCATTGTCTCCATAGTAACTATATTTCCAAAAAGAAAACAGCAAAGGGGAATAAAAAACAAGAGCGTAATGTGGAAAAACAGATACACACTTGTGCTATGGACTTTTATTTGGCGCCCCCCCCGCCTTTTTTTTTTTTTTTTTTTTAAGGAGAACATGTACTTCTACTGCATCTTTATCACCCATAACACAGCTCCTCCACAGCTGTGATACTTGCATCACTGTATCCTACCTGTCACATTTTACATTTGTAAAGGAACACTACAAGGCATACGATTAAAAAGGGAAAATTGCACAGGTTGAATAGAGATGTACTATTTATATTCAGCTCAAATCATTCTGTCTGCTGAGTAGAGAGCTCAACATTATTATTTTCCCTACTTTTCTTTTAGTTCCCCATCTCAAAATTTACACTACTACCCAACAGAGGAGTCTGTTTAAATTCTCTTAGAGAAAACAGTATTTACAAATCTCAGGCAGCAGAAACAACCGCTTTTGCAGCTTTGAGATTGGCTGCTAGTTCTGTTTCCATAGAAATGAACATTCATTTGCTGAAAAATGGGGAGGTGCTTTAAAGAACCTTCTGCAGTTTGCAGGGATACACATATTTCTGGTGGAGTAAAAGGGCAAAACTAGCAGTACACATAAGATTTTTGCTTAACAGGCAAACATCCTGATACGATTCTCTTAATGTGCAACATCATTATGAATGTAAACAAACCCAAAGGCTTTCATAGCAGCTATCATTCACATAATTCACATTAAAGAAATGATGTCTGTTTTTACCATCCACATCTGAGGGCAAGGGAAGATGGGGGGAAGGGGAGAAAATAATTAAAAAAAAAAAAAAAGAAATCAAAGGTCAGTTGGAGAGGCAACTTAGCAATGTGATACTGTTTAAGCCTGTAAGTCATCCTCATCAAGCAAAAGCAGTAAGAATTTTGCCCAGTCCCCTTGTTAGACATGGGGCCTTCTCATCTGTTGGCTTTTGAAACTCCTTGCCACATCCTGCCCCAATTATTCCATCCATACTTGTTTCAATATGCTTTTCACCTCGTCTACCCTTCAAGAGGATCTGTGAGTCCCTAACAGTAACTTGTTATCCTCCTCCTCTTTCTAGTTTCATCAGGGATCAGATTCAATAAAGGAAGATGGTAACATAAGGCTAAAGGGACTGTTCACACTACGTCCACTCTAACATAGTCACGGGGATAATAAGATACTAAATCTACCAGTGTGCACAAGATTGCCATTACGGTATCTTTTCCTCTCCTCCCTGTATTTCTCCCACATACCTAAGGATACCAATACAATATTTTTAAGACCTGTCATGTGTTTAATCATGCTAGTACTTTTTTAAAAAAATATATCTTTGTTTTGATTATTAAAACATTATGAAAGACATTCTTGTATTCAGATTGTTTAAAGCTGCGAGTTTTGAGGTTTTTATTCCTTTTTTTTTTTTTTTGCATCCTAAGTACATGCTGAATAAAGAGACTGAACAACCGACACTAGTATTATTTGATAAAAAAAATTCCTAAGTCACATCTCTAGATTCTCAGAAATGAGGTCAACACAAACACAACAAAGATTTACTACCACAGCAGTGTCACTCAGGACTATGAAGAAGCTGACGTCTTCCACGGTTGTATTATCAAGCCCTTCCCTATCCATCACACACTGAAGAGAACCCTCATTAGTACAGTTAACTTCTTTGGGAAACTCAACTTGGCAAAAAGCCACTCCTTTTGCTGGTAAAAAGGTCCACTACAGAGCTGCACCAGCCTAATTATATTAAAGCCTGTTGAACAGTTTTTCTGCCCCCTCCCCTCCATCTTTGGAAACATAACCCTCTTCCCCCTTCGCTTCCCAAACCCTACTCCAAAATACCCAACTGTAACAGATGTATTTAGACATTAAAATTTGGCCTTTACCCAGGTAAAGATGTTTGATAAAGCTCCTAAAGAAAAGTTGTTAACAAGGCTACAGGAATTCAACAGTAACTTTCATTCTACATGTGCAACCAGTAAATACAAATTATTCTTCAGAGAATAATGAAGGACAAGGCCAAGATAAAGCACTAACAGTGGAAGAGTATCTTTTCAATAACATTAAAAAAAATTGTCTAGATGAATACAACAGATAAACTAGGTTCAAGGAAAAATACTGAAACCAACGTATCAGAGGGATTTTCTCTCTATGGTACCAAAACAGAATCATAGCAACTTTTGCATAGAAAATGCCACCTACAAGACAAAATAAATGGTTTATACTGCTGTAGACCAGCTTTAATATCTGCACTTTGCAGGCGAGATAAAAATGGCTTAAAGAAAAACAAACTTAATCAACTCTCTTAAAACAGACAAAAAGCTCACAAGTGCTATGTATACTAGTCCAACAATATTGTATTTATATTTTCATATATATTTAAATTATTTCAATGCATTTATATTCCCTCAAATAACCTTCTCTGTTCTCCTGAGAACTACCAACAGAAGAAAATATGTGTAAAATACATCTTTGAACTTCTCAAACCTATGCAGTAGTATTAACTTCAAATGCAGTAGATAATGGTTTAGCCTTCCACAATGAGTAAATTTACCATATAACAGAACACTTATGTAAAACACTTCTCCCCAAAATTAATAAGTTTTCTTTGTGGTTGTTTTTATGTATTAATCCTTACAAATCTATTTTTGTATTCTGTAAGTGTTCAAGAATAGCAATGTTTTATTTCAAAGCAGAATGAAGCATAGAAACTTACTACCTCAAAGAAAAGGTTGTAAAAACACATTCCTTTGAACCTACAGTCTCTTCTGTTTTCACACTAACAAGAAAAGGACGAGAATATTTAAAATTAAAAGGTCTATTTGAGTACATTAACAAATCATATGCATTCCTCAAAATATTTCTACTCTTGCATAGTTACACTTTTTAGATCGAGCAGAGCCCCCTTTTCAGTCAGCATAGTTGCTTTGAAAGGAAAAACAACATCAGAAAACCCTCTCCTATAAAACAAGATTTACCAATTCCTTGCAGAAGACAGACAATGAAGCTTTCAAAAACAACTATATTAAAGCCACTGACACAACACCTCCCTTGTGCTGTTCTGTAACATTTTTTTTCTTAAATTATAGATTTAAATAAGAAAGAATGATGGTTTTGCTCTTTTGTACTATAAAATACTATATCAAGAATGCAGTAGGAAGCAACAAGGATTCTCTGCACAACAGATTTTCTTTTCATGAAATACACCAAAAATAAAGAGCTCAAATTCAGTACAGATAAGAGTCTTAACTTTCAACATTTAAGTGTCTTTGAATGCTGCAGTCACCTATTTCTATAATTTAAAACTCCACGTACTATAATCATTATTCATCATTTTAACTGAGAAGAAATCAAACACATCCATCACTAAATTACCATTTTCTTTTAGAAACATACTGAAAGATCGGATATAGATTCATCTCATCTTTTTTCCCATGCACAAATACTTTGCAGCATTCTTTTATCCTCTACTGAGCAGACATGTAACTTATTAAAGATTCACTGCTTGTTTCCATGCAGTTTCAACACCTTTTCCAATTGTATTCTGACTGCAGTTCAGCAAATACTCTCAGTAATACAGTATAAAAGTTTCACTGTCTCATTTTCTTAGTATTTACATGTTTCTAGTCATTCAACTCACAGTTATAATACTAGTGTTCAAATAATTATTCTGTATTAATCTAAAGCTGATTATAAATATATGATCTTTCATACTCACCACTGACGCTACTTAAAATCATATTTCCAGAGTTTCTTACTTCATCAAATTTTGCAAAGATTGTTTGCAACCTGTAAAGTACAACAACGAAAAAATATTTTTACATTTCTGAAATCCCCCTGGACACTGGTGAAAACAGAAATCCATTTATTATCATATACAAAGCAGTAGTACAGAATATACAAGGGATTAAGAGTATCAAGAAACAACTTAAGCTAGTTGAGCATCTTCACACAAATGCACAGAAAACCAAGTCAACTTAGCAAAGAACAAAACTATCATTATTAGCGTGATTAAAAATAACTAAAATTCTAAAGTTCAGTTTCAGTTATAGAATATATTGAGTTCAGATGACTGTGATATTACTCTATTTATACACAACAATAAAAAGCAACAATTTGAACTATGGAATGCTCATGTGGGAGAAAAAATAGGGATTACTATTTAATTTGTTCTGCGACAATTACTAATCTTCCTCAAAATTTTTGCTCCTCAAAATTTCCTCAGTTTTTTTATGAAAATACTTTTGTAGTAGTAAGCACTTCCACAGCAAAAAAAAAAAAACCCCGAACTTTTTTCTAAGCTTAAGGTACACTAAACACTTTAGTTATGTTCAACACACACACCACTGATTTAAATTCTCACAAGAGAAAACACACTGCAAGTGCTTAGCTACAGCTAAGTAGTAAAAAAAAAAAAAAAACCCACAAAAAAAAAAACCCACCAAAAACCCCACCAACCCCAAAACCCACCAAAAAACTCTACATCTGCATTCTAGTCCCACAAGGTAGAAAATGCTATTCAAGCAAGAAAGCTGGCAAAACACTTAAAACAGCCATTTCCCATCACTTCTGCAGAAACTCAATACAGCAGTGGAAGTATCTCACAGAAAGAACGTGACCCACACACTAGCAATAGATTTGTACTGACATAATACACTGTTCAGCTGCAAACAATTGAGAACATTTTCTTACCTTTCTCCAAAGACTTTCCTGCATTTTAGACTACTCAGAATACGGTAATATCTAACATGCATGTGAATTTTTAGCTACAAGACTAGCAGGACTGTTTCCTGACCTTAAACGCACAGTTATGAACTACAAATCACACGAGAGTCTGCAACTCTCCAAACAGGAAAAGTTCAGCTACAGTTCCAGTACTAGAGACTACGTTACCAATTCAAAGTTTGCTAAAAGAGCAAATACTGAAAAGGCTTTGTTTACAACTCACAGTCCCAACTATTGTAAGACAAACCAAGAAAAATGGATAAGAACAGTGCTTGGGTATGAAAATTCTCACAATACATAAAGGAGCAAAGTCAAGGACTCACAAAGATTTAACCTGAACATTTCCTTAAGCACACAACACTTTTTACTCAATGATCCATGTAGAGAGGCTGTGCACAGTGAGAGTGCACTGACACACTGAATATCCCTTTCATTCACTGGTACCTCATTTATCTCATAATGAAGAATGTGATAAAATCATGAAATGCAGCCAGGCAACGGTATAAAAAACCTGAGCCTTCCCCCCCAACTTTCCAATGTTTTAGGACTCTCACAATGCATTATCTTTACTTTCCAAATACTTCAAAGCAATCTGCTACAGAGCAAATTTGTCCTGGATTTAACAGGCCCACAAGAAGAACTACGCAGATTTAGCTGAGAATTCCACAAAAAGGCCTATCCTACTGCAAACATCTAAAAAAACCGAAACCAAAAAACCCCTTAATCATGTAAGTCAATAACCCATAACACAAACCAGCAGTTGTTCTACCATCTCAACTTATTTCAAAACTATTTGTAGCTCAGTAGCAGTTTGCCTGATCTTCCCCTAATGTACTTGTCAGTCTTCTCTCTGGAACCTTTTATCCTCTCCCTTTTGGATCACCATTCCATTTACAACCATTGCAGCCACAGCAAAATGTCTGAAATGGCAGCAATTCACAACTGTCAGACCACACCGCCTTAATAATACTAAATCTCAGTCTTTTAATGAAAAGGTCAGTTTGTAAACCAAAGGAAGTTTATACCGAAATGGGGTTTTTTTTGCACTTAGACTTGAAAAAGTAAAACTACAGTTGTGATACGACATGCTTTTCGGGTACTAGCATTTACTAATGACACATGGAATCCCATTAACATGCTATGTGCTTTCAAATGTACAAAGTGAGAAGTTCACCCAAGAATCAATACACATAGTAATGCATTATGCCATCTTGCTTTCGTAAAAGGAAGTTAATGCATTTGCTTCATATGTACCATAGGAAGTATTTCTACTGTTTACCAGTGATTGCAAGTTGCCCTCAATGCTGCTGGATTCCATACGAAACACTGCATTAACAGTTCACCCAGTTAATGAGGAGGACTTAACACTACATCTGAAAGGCTGAAACTGTTATCCTGAGAGAAACTGAAAATGAAGACTAGAGAGATTAACAGATTTCCTTTAAAATTTCACTTTATTCTTATATCCTGTTAGGCTGATGTTATGCATTTGGCACACATTTTTTAAAGAATTCAAAAGAAAAACATATTTCCTGCTCTTTTGAACTTAGTTTTCAAAAATGTTTTCCTGAGTGTTTTAAACAGAAAAGAAAAATGAAATGCTTCCTTATAAATACAAATACACACATTGCCTCTCGGTCTGGGCAAAATATCTGATAAAGTACTAACTATGAACATTAAAAAATGGGTTTGTCAGCACTGGACGCTATGCAGTCAGTGGTGCAGGCTGGAGAACAACACAGTACTGCTGCTCCTAAAGCTTTCAAAGCATGTCCTTATGACCAGAGGTATGCTTTATAGTATTTTGTTGTAATCAGAAAAAAAAAAAAATCCAGTAAAACACAGCTGACAAAATGGTCAAGCACTACTGTAGATGCAACCCTCTCTTTAGTACAGCTTACAGGAACTGTAACTACTACTTTGCAAAGACTCACAACATTTTATTCCTCCCTCTCCTCCCACCCAGCTCTTCATGCTACCCTCTTCTCATATTTCTTCACACAGCCACAGGCAGCAAGGCAGTATGGGCTAAGATCTCTAAAATTATTGCAACCACGGTCAATTTAAGAATATTTACAGGAGTTCAGCTCCTGGCAAAAGAGATCCTGGCCAAGAGGAATCCAAGAAAGTTTACAGGACTAGGTGAAGACTGGTTTCACCATCAGCAATGAGGAATGTTCTTTGAAAAGAGCAGCATTATTACTCCTTTATCTCACATCTGCAAGCCCAAGTCTGGATATGACATGCATAATCAATCAGTGAAGTCATCAGACAATCGAAATAGTATGTCACCAGTGAATAGAAATATTATCTTCTTTCTCCAAAATGCACAGACAGGTGTTCTGCAACTTCATATATGGAAGGAAAAATCCCCATTGATGAAAAACCCATGTTCAGGACAGCAGGCCACTTCTGCATGGGCTGGAGAACAGTTGCTGTCTCAGTGAACGAACGAATGTATGAGGTTGCAGCACTTATAATGGGGGCTCCTGGCAACCTACTAAACCCTCTCATACGGCAGGTGACAGGTATCTATCAAAGGATTAACAAATTATGGTGATTACGTTCAATGAGAGGAAAACATATCCGTCTAAGACACAGCTTGAGCTGACATGCACGCACATGGAAACGCAGATGCTAGCAAAGAACATGCACTACACTTCTAGACTGAAAAGCTGTTGTTTATGACCATGCTTGATGGAGTTCAACTGTTTGCTTGACAGGCAGAGGAGGATACCTAAAAGTTTGGACCCTGTGATGAAGAGGCAAAAAAGCACCACTCCCCTGTCAATAGCAGAAGGATAAAGAAGAAGAAAGGGTGGTAACCAGTCTGTTCTTCATGTCCAAAGTGAGTCTAAAGCAGGAAATGGCCCATATGAAACCTTCCACTTATTTCCGCCCCCCTAAAAAAAAGGATCTCGCACAGACATGTGTCCACATCTGGACACACAGATTGACCTCATCTAAAACACGAACTAGACAGATAAGTAGAATGTGCGTACCACATTAAATGCGGTATTCAGAAATGCATACTGCAAAATGTTTTAACCTTTCAGGATATAAACTTGTGGCCCTAGACATAAGCACTAAACAAATAACTGGTTTTAGACATTTATGTTTCTCAAGTAACAGCGGGAAAAGTTGTCAGATGACTTCCTGAAAGATCTTAAAAAGCTTTTAACACTCAGACTAAGCAACTGCTATCCAGAGCCACATATACTATTTCCATTCAGGGAAGATCAGCCACACAGATTCTGTAACAAATTCAATCTGGCCCATATAAAGCAACACCTGTTCACCATTCTTGGCTCACAGAACAAGAAATATAAAAATCCACTTTCAGTATTCACAAATGTATTAACACTAATACTTACAGGCCCGATACCAAAGACTGTCCAACTTCTTTGGCAGCAACTTTAATTAAAGGGCAAACAACATCCAAATTTCCAACCACTGAGTTGATACTGATTTTTCTGAAAAAGGAATGTGCTTCAGGCAAAAAGCACGATATTATTCTGAGATTTGTAAGTTGAAAAATAACAAATAGAAAGAGTAACTCACTGATTTTATTTATCAACAAACTCACAAATTAATCTCTGTAAAGAATAAAAATGCACTGATGAAAAATACAGTAGTAGCAGGTAGAGTTGAACTACAAAAGTAAGATCCCATCTTCTTTTATGGGTCCAATATCCTTCTCTAGAAAATCCAGTATTTTTCAAAAAGGCAAACCTACTAGGTGCAGATTACAAAACCTTTTAAGCCTACTATTATTAAATCACTAAATACATTTGGCTTTATGTAGACACAACATGTATATACCATTTGCATATTTAAGGAAGTTGAACAATTTCTGAAAACAATGCTTGATTAACTTTCCTGCCTTCCTTTCAGCAGACATGAGCTCTTATTTTCAGTGCTTTGGGGCAGAGCGCATTCAAGCAGCAACACACAGATCTCTAATGTGTCATTTGTTACGTAAACTAAACAAGCGTACATTCTGTTAAATCACATGTGCACCAGATACTGAAGTAATAGGGGTTTCTGCTAATATCTATATTTACACACAATTTTTAATGCCCTGTCATACCGTGAAGGAGCTGCAGTGCAGTTCTTTAAGGCTGAACTCAACAACTGAAAGCAGCCGTGTCTGAACTACAGATTATCTGTAATACTTAAACCTACCCAGACACACAAATACGAACACAGATTCTCCTCAAAACAATGATACGATGATGCTCTACACGAAAGGGGTTTTTTCCACAGATCATAGCTCCTGCATAACCACATGAAACTTCTAATGCATCTAAGCAAAGGGAAAATTTCCAACAGGCACTGGGGAAGAAATGCCTTAAATTACATCTGCCTCTGAAGGAACAAGGCTGAGCTACCATAGAGCCAACCTGTCTTTCCTGAGCTTTGTCAACTGCCTTGTTCCTTGTGCAAAGGAGTATGAAGAGACTACAGGAACTCTGCTTTCTGTCAGCGATGGATGGGACAGAGACTAGTAGCCTCATGCTCAACTCAAATCGTAACTCCCCCCTTCATCCTGACCTGAAAACTACTGCAGAGGACACAGCACCAACACTCAGCTCATGTATTATTTTACACTAGCCTTGACTGTCAGGTGCAAAACTGTTGAGATTCAATGGCAACAACCCATTTAACATGCACCAAGTAGAGCCCTGCTTCTTTATGTAAGTGCAAATGGTACAACTATGCTTGCTTTCAGATCAGGGGAATTTTGTATTCAACTGAGACAGAAGAAATAACAATTTGGCACCTACTGCAACTAAATTAGAAGCTGTTGATTGCCCTGAGGATACAAAGCTCTGATGGTGTTTAATCCTATTTGGATCCCAAGATTTACTCAGTTTGTATCACATGGAAATGTGAACAGGATGAGTGCTGAACCTAAACTTAGGGTCAGACCCAACATTCATAGCACAAACAAAGGCTGTTGTTACCTGCACTCTTCCGCTCTCATTCCCTGTTCCAAAAGATGTCCAAGACCCTATCTTAATGCAAGAAGGATATTCTCCTGTATGTTCCAATTATCTGCTACAACTCAATTTTTTGAATTGTAGTAATAATATGGCTTAAACTTCTGTGGTAACCATATAGTCTCATAATAGTCTAAAACTGTGACAGCCATTAAATAGAAGAAAATATGTACAACTTCCCATTCCCACAAGCAGGGTCAGCTTTTGTCCAAACAGGCTGAACTCTGCCTGGAATGTGAAACAATAAATTCAACACCATTCTCCTGTGACATTTTGATACCTTATAAAATCATTAAAAACTAGGGCTAATAGTTTTTTAGAAGGGTCTGATGAGGCACAGTATCCATTCTGATATTCTCTCTGACACCATGCAGTAGATACATTCAGCATTATCAAAACCAAGAAGTGAGATGAAGACTCACAGTAAAGTGGTATGTTAATTGATAAGGGGTCAACACATTTTTAAAAGTGTAAACTGTTTTAATAAAGAATTTGAAAGATTTTATTATATAAACAGTGTTGCCCACTAAGTACAATTTCAGGCTCTGTCTAGCTTTCTTAATTAAACAAATCCTTACCAAGGTAGCAACAAAACAATGGCTACTTCTATTTCATATAAACTAATCTACACACAACACAGACCAGCCTTTAAAGATTGGAATTGCTTTTCAGAAAGAGAAAGGACCGATGAAGCAAGCATTGTCAAAACTTCCTTGCACCTTTTGCAAGAAACATCCAGTGTCCTGTAATGGCATGTGTAACAGTCAGACTGATGAACACTCCTTCCAAATACTCCCTTCTCATTGAACCCCAGAATTGCAACTTCAGGATTGGGAAGTAGTTATTTTGAAAAGCACCCCTCTCTCATCTAGCTGTAGCCCATTAGCAAACATCTAGGGTGGAATGGATTGGTCTGATGTAATTTGCAAGAAGCAAGGGAAGACAATTTTTCCATTACAACTATCTTCAAGGAAGATAGTGGATTCGCCATACTTTCATTGCACACTCACACATGTACACACACTTGTTCTCTCTCACACATGCGCAATACGTGAAAAGTACTGATTCAAGTACTTCAGCTGAGACTCTTCTACACTGAGGCTAAACAGCAACTCTAGAATAAGGAACAAGACGTATATACTCATGTATTTTCTGATTATTTCCCCACTGCACTCCATATCTGTTTACTTAATTTTGAAACATTTTTGTACTACTGTCCAGTTCTCAGCTGCTCTTAAAGTCAGGAGATTTTAACTAGCGAATGCAAAACTGCTTTTCATCATACACCTGTATGCCTCTTCCAAGCAGAAAAAGACAACAGCAAAAGAAAGTCAGGAACACTAGTAACATCACGATGGAAGCAAAACTAACTAGAAGGTAAAATCAAAACTGTAATAATTTTAAAACAAAGTTATAAATGAGTTTAAAGTTCTGATAAAGAACAGTAACACAAAATGACTCAGGATTACAAAATCAGAACAGCTAACTCACCTGCCAGGAGGAATTCCTCTCTTTGTAAGATCTATTCGTACTTTCTCTCCCACATGTCTATAAACCTCTACAATGGCTAGTATGGCAGCATCTCTCACCTGTGAACACAGTTTAAATTGTTAATTTCAGGGTTACAGAAACCAAAACAACAGTCACTGACAATCCACTAATCTTACAGTTTCTATTGACCTGCATGCCAACTCATTTCACGAAACAGTTGAAACAGTGAGGGTGGAAGGGAAAGGAAATACAACTGTTATTTCAAGATGATATTTGTTCCAAGTTAGAGCATCTCCAGATGGTAAATGAAAAACCCTAGAAATAACAGCTCTAGAGGGAATTTCTGGGATTGACATAAGAATAATATTGGGGGGGGGAAGTGCTTTATTTAGGACTCTATCACAGTAGGCAATATTTCCAAAAGCTAGTCCCTGCACTCAGCCTTGACACTTCCTCTTGCTTTCCTCTGTTTCTACATGCAGTGAGGCCCTTCTGGAAAACTAAGGACCTGACTGCCCACAAGAGCAGGCCAAAGTGATCAGTTTTTTGTTTGCTTCCTTCAAGAGGAATTACATGGCATCACATAAGCACAAGATAGGGGAGGAGGAAGGAACAGTTAGAGCAAGGAGACAGAGTGCCTCTTTAAAAATTTTAAACCATAGTCACCACAATAAAAACTGCCAAAAATGCATGTTAGTAAATGCCATTATTCTCTACAAAGAATTACTGGAATGGCTTTAGTATTGTTCTTTTTAACAGTTTGAAATAACCCACAATTCCTTTATCAAGATATGAACTACATCTTCACTAATGATCAACAAGACAAATTCTTAACAGATTTTCTCTAGAACAGAACAATGCTACGCTATACAGAGGAGACAAGAATTTTGCTGCACCCAGAAAATAAGCATGAAGACCCATCCGGTTTATCTGCCCATCTCCTCCCCTTGCTACCTTCTTCCTTACTGTATTATTAGTCTTTTCTCTCAGACAGAACTCCAGATAAATCAAGAGAGATCTTATCCATTTACATTTGAAGGTTTTCTGAAGTTCAGATGTCACCGTTATGAACGACATCTTGATTTTCGCTGCAGATGTTTTTGCTTAATTAACTGATTTAGCTACAGTCCTTGCATGTGCTCAAATGCCATTTGGGTTCTATTTAGGAAATTATTACACATGATAATGTTATCCTTAGCAAATTTGGCAGACTATTACAGGTCTCACGTAGGGGCTCCTTCTGGAGGCAATTCTTCCTGTCAATAGAATTTTCTTTCTTTTCTTTCAACATGCTCTGTAAAAAACAACTACTTTCAGTAATTACTAGTTTCAATCTCTAAAGACAAAACTAAAGGGGCCAGCGTATCGCAACACTACTGCCTTTGCAACTCTACTTTCATATTCCAATCAATGTGCTGATTCAGACTAAAATGGGTTTATTGTTTCTCATGGTAGAAAATAACAATCTGTTGTATACAAGCAAGCCTATCGGCTTTTCTTTAATGCCTACATTTATTTTGCTTTCATTCCTCTGTGACAGTATGGTTGTTGAAGCACCAGTAAGTAATGAAATCCTTACCTGACTATTCGAGTCACCAAATGCTGTACACAAATGTGGTACCAACTTGCTGAGGATTAACGGTTGTGCACCATAACTAAAAAGAAAAATAACAAATTAAAATAAGTTAAATCTATTTTTTGCAGAAAAAAACAAAAAATACTTGATGCAGAAGTGAACTTTTAGCTTAGCAATCATAAAACACAAACTTATATCAATCAAGCTCCATCTCTCTCTTACTAGTCCTTTGTCTACTTTTAAATAAGACAAAAATACTATGCCTTTAGTCTTTCTTTCAAGTAAGCTCACAAGTTGTTTGATTTTTCCTGTTTTTTAATTTAACTGAATCAGACTTCCTAAATCATTAGTTTCAGAAAAAATCACATTTGGAAGGACAGAACCATTACATCTCCATAGAAACAAAAAGCTTACATGTTTAAGGTAGCAATAAGACACAAACACACTCCTTCTCGTGATCGGTAATTCTTGTGTTTAAAACCAACAGCAAGGCGTTCCCAAATGTACTACAAAAACAGAAACAATTGTCTTTGATTAGCGGGAGCACAATATAATATAATTCCATCCATATTTTATAATTACATTCAGAACAGTTGCAAAAAAATAACAGAAGACAGGTCCGCTGGAAAAGTAAAGGCACTTCTCAGGTAAAATTAAGTTATAAAATGCACAGTATGGAACACAACACAGAGTATTCCTATGCCAAAAACAATTTCTAAAAAACACCCTTCAGAAATCTAGCTGAGTATTTTTCCTGTTTGAGAAACAGCTCTTAAAAGCATACAGAATTGTTACAGTTAACACACACAAAACAACCATTAACATTACCAACTACTGACTCAAGCAGAAGTTGCTATATTCTTTTTGCTTCATATTCTGTTTCCCTGCCAAAATTTCCTCTCATCCATTTTAGCTCATCCTACCCATACTCCTGCTGTCCACTTCTCCCCTACTTTTGCTTTAAATTTATTTCTTCATTTCTCAATTACTTCTTGCCCATTCATTCTAATTACTTTGCTTCCATTTTTTTTTCTGCTTTCATTTCTCCTTTTGTGCTGGTGCTGCTTCCTGTAGTATGACCCTCTGGCTCGCTAAACCCTCATTTACCTTCTTGCGCGCTCATTTTCCACCGCCTGCCTTTAGCCTTTCCCTCCTCAGTTCACCTTTTTACCTGTCCATCTCCTTGTCGTTCTCTAGCTGTGTGTTACGGTGTAAAAAGCAGAAAGGTGAAGCTTACGAGACTGGGGATTCTCAGGGGTGTTTCGGAGCAGATGCACAGCCTGGAACTGCGACTGCCCCAGCTGCAGGGCTGCCATTACCTCCTCAGCCAGCATCCGCGGGGAGCGTTGCCTAGTGATGGCTGCACATGGGCAATTGCACATTTTGCAGCCTGGCCACCACCCTCATTCCTACCCCCGAAGCAGTGTGATTGCAACGTTATCATGATTCCATACAGATCTGCTAAATATGCATTGGATACACATTACTGCAACCGTATTCGGCTTTCTGAAAAAGACCTTCACAAACAGCTATTGATCAACAAAAAGAGACAGTGTAAGAGCAGGGAATGCTGCATTCTCTTTACTAATGATGTAGCACACTTCATAGCAGATGTAAAATTTTCCAATTAGAGCCCTGCTTCATCATTTTGTCCCATCTGTGGTTTCTTGTTTGTTTGCGTGTTTTATACTTCATTACATTTAGAGAAAACAAACCTTTGACAAGCAGGATATGGCTTGCCAAAACTGCACAGCTTAACAACAAAGAACAGGATTTTACGAAGGAAAACATCCTTCCAATTAACCCACTGTCCAGGGACAAACATGGGAAAAAGGAAATCTCCCTGTTAGATGTAAAAAAAATACAGGTAGAGAGGAAAGTGTACAGTACTGAAACAAGCAAAACAGACTGAAGAGAAATTTAGTCTTTCACTAAATTAACCCCACTTGAAGAATGGAATTCTTCTAAACAGAGGAATTCAAATGGCTGCTTAGAAATTTCAACTCATGACTTGCTAGCAACAGTTGGCGTCAAACTCCCTTTGTCCCATTCATGCATTTATACCACCTATATTCTTATTTTTATGCTTTCCTGCCCATACCCAGCTACATCTAGTTCTTGCTCATAAAAAAAACCCAAAACACAAACCAAACAAAAAACCCAAACACATCTAAAACAAGAAAAGAGAACTGACAACAGGACAAATTTAGTATTATTCAACAATACACTAGAACAGACAAGATGAGTTGATTGGAAAGAAACTTACTGGACTTATCCCCCAAAAATTATTCCACCCAGCTCTTCCACAAGGATGTTTCTCTGTGGCAAAGAGAGCCTAAAATTCTGTATTTCAGTGTTGGAGGCACAGGAAAGACTTCTCTGTTTTGGTCCCTGCTGTGAGAACGATTGATGCTTTTCATCCAAATTTTTAACAATACATAAACTGTCCCGAGAGCAGACAACTGAAGCCAGGTTTCTCCCACCCTAGGGGAGCTACCAGAAGAGCCATATCTTCTCTTACTTGCACACGCTGTTCCTTGGACCCCATGAACCTTGTATTCTTTCTGACACTGCCCGTAAGCTTCAAAGGAGGTGGAAACTTCCACCACCTCAGTGTACAGCCTAACAACTTCAGAAACTGAAAGATGGACCAGTAATCTAAAACTCTTTCATTATGTGCCTAGCGCAAAGCAACTATCACCACATTCTTTATCAGCAGTTGTTCAAACGAAGGTGTTTCCAAGATGCTCTGCTGGGCACTTAACCAAATGACATTACTGTAGAAGTAGGTGAAATTTCAGGTCTGCATGCCAGGTACTTCATCTTGGGCATAGGTTCATGCCACTCATGAACTACTTGCCCTTAGGCATGAAAAAAATGCTGCAATGTCTCTTTGTCAACGAACACAATCGAAACTAGATCTCGTGAAGAGGTAAAGGCATGCCTTTGTGGATGACACTACTAGACTTTGATGCCCAGTCAGGTCTGTGACCAAGTCATATGAGAAAATGCCTCATGTTGGAAGGGAGATAAATATGTTTATATAGTTGCCTAACATTCTACCCATTTTTCCTATCAGACAAACAAAGCAATTGAGAACAATTTCCTCACTGCAGATCAAGTCTGCAAAATCTTATTCCTTGCGCACAAACATTCAGACCTGTATCTATGAATAAACAAAGCCAGGAATTCGCATGCAGAAGAACCTCATTTTCATTCACAAAAAATAAGACATTCCTTATTAACTTCTGCACTTAGAACTCAAACAGATTTCCTTCCGAAATTAAAAACTCAAATGATAAGTTCCTACTGGCAACCAGGGTCCCCAGAATTGCAAATAACATCATTACTCAAACAATATAATCCTGTTAAACAATCGTACATTTTTCAGACTCACAGAGTAGAAATGTAAGACTTAGCACTTGGAGGCCACGTAATGCTAAGAACTGTAAAAAGGTTTGCTGAACTCAAACTTCAACCTAAGACAACAAGTCAGAAGGCAACTTATCCCCACCTCAGTTTGTCCAAGGTTCACACAGCATGTTTGTCATACATCTAGAAAGGCAGATTTTCTAAGTTAGAATGCAGGACTACTCCTACATGTTCAAGTACAAAGCTAATTTTAAAATAAATTCAGAGTTAAACAAACTTATTTATTCCCATTATGCAAACTCAAACCCAGGAGGATGCTTCAAACATGCTTTAATTAACAAAGTCCTGCCACATGACATGAAAACATCTACTCAGAATTTAGCTACGCAAAAAATATGCAAAAACTAGAATTGCACTGTGCCAGATTTTCATCTTTAGCTGAACAACGCATCAGTGTCAACCCATTAAGAATATCTTTAACATTTACACCATTAACAGTCACCCATAACATTGTGACATATTCAAAGTCAAGCTCATGCATAAGTCATAAGCTCACTGGAGGCCTACATGTGAATCTACATTAAGTAAACATACCATGGGTGGTGCTGCTTCGTCCATCAATTTCAATATAAGATTCTGTGCTTGCTCTCGAACTTGGTCTTTGGCATCTCCCATACGATCTATCAAAGGCAGGAGAACTACAGGAGGGGGAAAAAAAAATAATAAAGATTTTCTAATACTTAAGGATATTTCCTGAAACACATTATGATACATCTCATTCAATAATAAAAGCTGATTTTAAGTTGGTCAAAATATTTGAAAGTCTCAAATATATTTCTGAGTATGTTACAAGATTAACAACAAATGCATTTTACTGAAATTGAAGAAAACAGTCTCTTCCAACAGGCTAAAAAGAAAACAAGCTTCCCATCTTAACAACTGTGTGAATTACTTCAATTTAATCTTCAAATAGTATGCCAGTAGCTTCTGAATGTCTGGCTTTTCTGAAAAACAATGCTAGGCCTGGTGAGTGCAGAAGAACTGGGATAGGAAAAAAAGACTATTTTAAAATCAGTGGGATTTTGCTGCTTAATTATGAAAAATCTAAAAGTTTTAAATCCTCCTATTCACACAGTGTATCTTCTGGAAACTCAGCCTTACTTCAGTAGAAGTATTGGTAAAAGTTACTATTTTAAAACAAGCATCCTCAAATAATATTTAACTAAAATTGCACCACAGCTGATGATTTCACACCCTAAAAATCAGAACTCGCTCAGAATGAAAGGATTTGCCAATTCTTTTCACTTGCTTATCCAGAGAGTAGTTTGTAATTACAACTGAGAAACAAATTAATGTTACAATATTTAGGAAAGTTATCTGAATGAACACTTAGGTCAGCATTGTGCAAGACATCCTGCTATACTGGTTCCCAGCCCTGCATCCAGGCCCTACACATACAGCTTTGTGAGAATCTTCCCCCCAGTGCTTTTGGTACCAGTTCTTCAAAACAAGGGGTGATGACACTGAGCACGTCACCTTCCCTCAGGAACTACAACTGGATTGGCGGAAATGTCATCTCCGGCAGGACAGTGCTTTTAAAGTTAGTATAAGCACAGGGAATACCACCTAGAAAAAGCAGCATCACATGCCAACAGTAACATTTACCTGTCAACAGCTCAACCTTCTGCATCAGCTTTTGTGTCTCATCTGATCCACAGTCTTCTAAGAGCTGCAAGTATCAGTCACAACCTAGGTGGAACTTATTCAAGACAGACCACAACACCCACCCAAGCCCATTCTTCTGCTCCCGCACTCTAGTTAAGCTGGGGCTAAGTTTGCAATTAGCATGTGTGCTGGTTTTGGCTGGGATAGAGTTAATTGTCTTTCTAGTACCTGGTATAGTGCTATGTTTTGGGTTCAGTATGAGAAGAATGATGATAACACACTGATGTTTTCAGTTGTTGCTAAGGAAAGTTTAGACTAAGTCAAGGACTTCTCAGCTTCTCATGCCCAGCCAGCGAGAAGGCTGGAGGGGCACAAGAAGTTGGGAGGGGACACAGCCAGGGCAGCTGACCCAAACTGGCCAAAGGGGTATTCCAGACCATGGGACGTCATGGCCAGTATATAAACTGGGGAGGAGTTGGGCAGGGAGGGATCCCTGCTCAGGAACTAACTGGGCATTGGTTGGTGAGTGGTGAGCAATTGCATTGTGCATCACTTGTTCTGTCTATTCCAGTTCTTTTGTTGTTATTATTGTCATTTCATTATTGTTATTACTATCATTATTAGTTTCTTCCTTTCTGTTCTATTAAGCTGTTCTTATCTCAACCCACAAGTTTTACTTTTTTTTTTTCCAATTCTCTCCCCCATTCCACTGGGTGGGGGGGCAGTGAGTGAGCAGCTGCATGATGCTTAGTTGCTGGTTGGGATTAAGCCAGGACAGCATGGCATTTATTCCAAACTTCTAAAACTAGCATATTTACCTTGAGTCTTGCTCATATTCCAACAAAAAAAGATACAGTTACAGCTAAAATCACCTTTTGCTGCATTTGGTGTTACATCTCTGAACACCTGAGAGTACTTTACAGTTTCTGCCTGACCTCTCTCAGCTGTTGACTGCTATAAAATTAATTTTCCTATTTTACTCACAGAAGAAATAACCATATCACCCTATTTTTTGAAAGGGAGATCTGGAAGAGTTTTAGCAGTACTTAATGATTTTATAGTAATAACTAAACAATAGAGTTGCCAGCAAAAGAAAGGGAACAGTATCAGTAACCCAGGAGGCCTCCTCTGTCCTCTGTTCCTACATTAAAAACAGGAGCTATTTCTGTACCATGATTGTTACTGGACAAATACACTGCTGAAGTTTGAATTTCCCCTCCTGCTGTATCTGAACACTTTCTAATTGTCCTAATCTGAATATTTAATTCTACTGGCTCTGGCTAGTCCACTAACATCTTTAGCTCCCATTATCATACTTTTGCTTTTTTCATCTATCTTTTCTTCCCTTTCTCCTCTGACTAAGTTATTACAGCTACTTTCATTTTACAGTTTGAAGAGAAGGGTTGTGGGTTTCTTTTTGTTTGGGTTGGGATTTTTGTTGTTCTTCTGTTGGTGTGGGGTGCTGGGTTTTTGTTTTGGTTTTTTGAGGGACATTTTTGTTTGGTAGTTTGGTTTGGGGATTATTTTTCCATTTTGTAAATACAGAAGAAACACCCAGAACTCAAGATGTGATTTTTGGGAGTACACAGCTGAGCCCTCCCATAAATTTCCAATCACTCATATACTTACTAATTACATTTTTCTTCCCAACAGTACTTTTCATGACTATTTTCAGCACTTCAAAACTGACCTTTTACCAGTCAGTAACCATACATTACTGGTGACCATTGGGCAGCTGAAGGCGACTCTAGCTTTACCAAGAGGTTAACAAATACAGCCCCTGAGAAGCTGTTCCAGTGGAGGGAAACACAGCGAGTGCCAGTCCTGCGGGAACACGGCTCCTTTGTGACTAATTAGCACGCTGAGTCAGTTGATGGAGCTGCAGATACCAGGGCTTTGCTCAAATCACTAAGGCAAGCACAGAGAACAGCTACTAGAAGCCGCTGAACAGAGATGAGGTCACCGAGTTAAATTGAGCTATGACACAGCCTGCAGATTTCAGTACGCATAGCTACTGAACATGCCAGCCTTTGTCACTCACAGAGCTCTGACAGAGGGACAACCTGCTGTGGGAACTGTTAAAGGGCCCAAATGTCTGCAGGCTTGACTTTTTTCCCCCCTAAATCTCAAGTTTCTCTAAGACCCCATATAAGACATGATATATTCTGTTTGCATAAGACAAATGAAATTAGGCTGTCGAACGCTGGCAACCACCAACTGGTTTTCAGTTTGGTAGTTGATCTTTTCTGACAGAATAAGCTCCAGTAGGAAATTATTTGAAGTAGGTTGCCTATTGATGAAGTTTCAGAATGCTCAACCAGAAGGGGATCTCTACCAAACATACTTCAATTTGAATTCCTAACACCTTCATCACTTTTTCTCCAAATGCTAGACATGTCTAGGGAGAGATGTAGTGGAAAACAGCCAAACTGTGTTAGCTGTCCTTTCTACGAATGAGTGGGAAACACAACTCCCTACCTAAAACTTCTGACATTTGAGCCACTCAGGTCCATCCTGCGTCGCTGATTACCCTTCTCTTTTCCCTACTCCAAGCCTCCTGGCCTCTCCTTGCAACCCTCTAGTCCTGCCCAGCCACAATCACAGAGCACAAGAAACTTTGAGTTCTCATAAGAAACCTCACCCAAGCCCAAAGCAGCGATTACAGCTGAGCACCAGAGATGACTGTACAACACAGGCTTTTCCTCTACATCAGGATAAGCCAGCGCTGGCACTAGAAAGCAGCAGCTTTGCCTACTCACTACCCCAAGCACTGTTTCCCCCCCAGCCCATACCACCCCTTGTACCAGTATTTGTCTATTTACAAGGTGAACCGAGGACATACTCAGACATTCAAGATGATAGACACATGTCAATCAAAAGCATGAGCTAAGAGGTATGTTGGAACTGAGCAAACAGGAACAGGAGGTTTTGGCACCTTAGGAAGTATCTACGGGGTGTTTGTGCACTAAGATTTTATAAAAAGATTTTTACCTTGGCCAGCTTTAGGCAGGTTTCTATCCCTGCCAGAAACAGCTCAAATAATACTTGCAATACAAAGTATTTACCAAAGTATTTACCCTTACCAAAAATCAAGTCTCTACCTTAGATTAAAGCACTACTACATCCCAAAGAATGGACGACCAGAAAATACGTCACTAAGAACACTGCTTTTTTTCCCACCAAACTTCACTCCAAATACAACTGAACAATCATTTTGGCTGATACTTTTCCTTTAAGTTTTATACGCTTTCTCATCAGCATTGTCAAATTAGCAACCTTCTTTATGCTGCAGTGCAAATATATGCATTTGGTTATTTCTGGAACCAGCCTACAAACTAAACAATCTCAAATAGACATTGGAGTCAAAAGAAAGGTGAGGAAGGAGAATTATGACCATACAAGAAGGCAGTATTCAAAGCAGTAGTCTCCTAACAAGTTACCCAGTGAAGTATATAATTTGTCACGTTCACTATGGATTCACACATTGCTACTGGTTTATATTAACCTTATCCATCTTACTTGTTCTGTTGCCTAGTTTCTTTAATTATTTTGAAGGGATTTTGGAAAACCTAATAACATATGACAACTTACTTCCTTTTATTTCTGCTGATATGCAGAGAAACACTACATGAAATTTAGGAGACACTGATTCCCTTTGCAGTTGCTGGTTATTTTTTGCAGAGCCAAGAAGCACTATTTCCCACTCAATTTTCCTTTTCGCCACATTTAGCATATTGTCAAAGTTTCCTATCACTACCAGCCACTCCTGAGTTTTTCCTGTTAAGATTTCTACATTGTTATTTTACAGGTTTTGATTACTGAAGAAAACGTAGAAGTCTTAGTAAAAATATTCTATAGCACACATTAATTTTACCAGATCTACCTCAAACTGACCTGCTACTTACATCTGAGCTGCTATTTATGCCTTCTTCCTTTCTAATTGCATAGTAGTTACCTTTCTATTATATCCCTAACAGAGCTTATTATCCCACTGGTTTCTTTTCCATTGTTTGTCTTCCTTCTCTTGGCTCAGTAAATGTAAATAAATTTTCATTTATACAAGTTCACGTAATGATTTTATCACCACTAGTTGGACAGTAGATGAGAGAGTTAAGGCCAAAACCAGCCTGGAGAGTCAGAGTACAGCCTTGAGAGATTAAATACTTATTTCCTCTACCAGGACTGAAAATAAGTAAATCACAGAAGTCAGTGCCTAGAATGGCACCCAATGTATTTTTCAAAATCCTGAGCCGCTTAACTGCATGACCCCCTGCAGCAAAGAATGCCATAGGTAGCACAAACAATTTCCTTTTGTTAAACTTTAACACAAGTTCCTTCTGTTATGACACAAATACGGAGCTTTTCAGTTTGTATTATCGCTCACAACTCCCTCTATTCCTTCTCTCTTGACCACATATATGTGCCCTTTGTAAGTGCCCATTTTATGTATGCCCTCTCACACCTACCCATTTCTGTGAACCAACATCAGATAGTCCATGTCTGCTCTACTGCGAAGACTTACAACAAAGCATTAAGTAAATAAGAATCTTTACCAAGGAAACAACATCAGTGTTGGCAAAAATTCCAGTACTAAAAAGTCTAACTTCTTGACTTAGACATTAAAAGAAAAGGCTTTGAGGACAGAAACAGATTAAACCTAGGCAGCAGTATCTTCCCAGTTTTCTCAGAAACCTTGCCAGCTCAGGCAACGGTATTAAACAGCTGCCTCTGCAATTAGAACAGTCTCTGTTCCTCTGGATAAGATGCACAGGAGAGAAGGGAATCCCACAGAGGCTTCCATGGGGCCAGCAACACGGCCGGTCTGACAGACACACATGGCCAAGGGCTGCTTCTAAGCAAAGAATCATTAGCAGGCTCTCAGAGAGGGCCTCTGGGCTCTGCTGCCCTCCTCGAGATAAAGTCCAGTCTGCAGTAAGTTTAATCAAAAGCCATCTCAGACATTAATATGCTTCCTTGTGTCTCTCCAGGAGCCAACTAAGAAAAGCATTAATGGGATTAATTAGAGATACTCTTCATCACCAGTAGTGGACGGGGAAAAAAAAACGCTTTCATTTTTTTAGGGGTTTTTGTTGGTTTTTTTTTAATATGATACATCTATGAATCTATCAGGCTCTCAGTCTCAGGAAGATGAGAAGAGAGCCTTCAAGTCCACAGAGTTTCAAGAGGTGTATTAGACCAGCAAGCAAACAAGAAGGTAGAGAACAAACATTCATGTCATCTTCTGAAATTTTATAGCTCTAGGCTAGGTTTTGACAGAACTAGTATTAAATAGAACCAAACCAAAACCAAGGAAGACTAGGATTTCTCTACTCTTTATTTAATGGCACTGCATTTCTAGGTGTCATACAGTGAAGTGTCCACAGACAGCAAGCAGATGATACTCTAAATCACAGCCTATCACACAAGCATGGACCACTTCAGGTAAAATTCATTCCCAGTACTAATAAATTGCAGTGCTAGCCAGCCAGGAAGGACATCAGAAACTTTAAAAGGCTGCACAGATTTTCTTTTTTTTTATTTTTACGAACACTTTAGGGAATCTGTCACCAAGATGAAAAAAGTCACAGCTTCAATCAGCTATGACCATTAGCTATGATCATTAACAATAGAGGGAACCAAAGAAAATTTAAGGATTTTCTGAGACATTGCAGGAAGTTCATCTTTTTGTCAAATTTGAAAATATAAAAGCAATTCAAAACATCTATTCTGCAGCAAAAATACAAATAATGGAGTCGCCTCTAAAAGCCTTTTCTAAAAAAAAGTCTGAAATAGTCAGCATTTTATTGTTTAAGAAAATCCTACAAAACATACCCAACACAGCTCTTCCAGAGGCAATATCAGACAAAACACCTGATTTGCATTTAGATGCCACAAGGTATCTTTGAGAAAAGGCTTGTCTCACATAAATAGAAAAGCTTGCTTTACATCATCTAAGCAATTCAATTTCTTGAATTATTTGATTTAATTTCAAAGTATTCTCTAACAATTGAGGCTGGTCATACTTTAAGCAAAGACATAGGCCAGATGATCGCGAAGGTCCCTTCCAACCTAAATTATTCCAGGTTTTGTGTTTAGGTGTTCTGCAAGCATTTATAACCTGGAATCCTACAGTAGATTCGCCATTAGTCTCAACATTTAAATGAAATTAATAAAAATGAAAAATAAGAACAAAAATCAGTCAGTCCCTGAAACCTGAAGATCCAATATTTTTCTACATGCTATATATGCATGGTAGCTCATGCTAAAACAGTTGTTGGTTTTCATGGTGTTGAGGAAAGCAGTTCTCCATACATCATTAAAACCACTTACTGAAGAGTCACATCTTGATTAAACTGCACATTTAAGCCTTTTCCATCAAAAAATTTCAATCATTAAGCAGGAGAAAAAGCAAAAATTAAGAACTTGGGTGTCACTTATCTAAATGCAGTCTTACTCAAACAAATATGCCCAAATTCTTGTACCAAATGCTTTTAATCCAAATTCACTCAAAAAATTAATGCACATTGCAAGTCCTTACAACTGCTTTAAAACAAATCAGGCAACAAACTTGCTTGCTTAATTATGACAATAAATTTGAAGGAGCATTTAAATTAGTCTGAGAAGTCTAATTTACAGGTTCTTTCATCACTTCTAAAAGCCACCTGGGAAAGAATTTAAACACTTCAAATTGGTTTCACATCTTAGTATATGGCACTACAACTATCTTTCAAAGTTCTTTTTGCCCACTGGTTTCTTTTTACAGTAAGAAGAATTTGAAACTACTATTACACACATACACACATTTACATATGGGGGGTTTGTGTGTAAAATGTGTAACTATATTCAGACTTATACATATGTAACGTGTGTATCTGTGTTTGGTCTTTAAGTGTCAAGTATTTTTCCTTTAATTTGCAGATAACTAAAATATATTTTGCAACATCTTGTAAGGTTGTATGTCAAAGTGAATGATAATATAATTCTATCATAGACTAATGGACAGTTCAATATATGCAGAAAAATATATCATGATGTAACATCACATTAAAACTGAAACAGATTCCATATACCTTTATTATACCTTTTCTTTTCCTGTTCCTTTGACATTAACAAGAGGACAAACTAACAGTCACTCATTTTAGAAAATGAAACTGCAAGTATGAGTAGAGACTTTTCCCAGAAACTGTCATCCAGTCGCATTTTCCCATAATTCTAATATTCTCTTTTATTTCTGATAGATAATATTTTAATAATTAATGCCATCACCTGGGAAAAGAGATTGTGACAGGGTAATTATGCACTCTTAAGTAATCTCTTTTAATCACAGAACAAGCAGTAGTTTTAAATACTGAAAGATGTAACACTGCAACACTCCTTAATTTGCTTCATTTCTTCCAGAATATAGCCACATAGTCTTATGAACTAACACACACTCGGATATTTATTGCTTGCAAAGTATTTTCAAGCATCTTCACTCGAAGGACTAAAAAAGAGATTCCAAATTTGCGTGTCCAAGTTCCCAGAACACTGCCAGCTGCAGAGAGCGTGCAATGTGGTTAATCATAAAAGGATAACACCTTGGAAGAAAGTTACCGCAACATTAGATTGTTGCCTAGGAAACTGAATTAAGTCTCTTATCAGGCATTATACGTCAATACAAAGATCACTAACATGCTCTTCAGAATATTGGACAGCATCTGTCCTACAACTATTGTATTGATTTTGCCCAAATCTAATTTACAACATATATGTAGGCTGTAAAGATGGAAATAATAATAAAGAATTTGTTGTTTTTACTTCTTAGCAAAAAGCCTGCAATGCTTATAGGGGTGAATATTCAATCACGTTAGCTATTTTTGTCTGCATTTGAAGAAATCTATCCCCATCATAACTGAACAGGAAATTAAATGGGGGGGGCGGGGGGGGGGGGGATTTTGCCATGTTAGAGTTGGGCAATACACCATTATACTTCCATCATTTACTGAGTTCTGAATCATGAATAAAAACATGACAGGGTCACCAAAATGTAACGCTCTTTATCAAGACAAAAATATATTTAAGGTTCCAGGTATTTTATGACAAAACACAGCTACAAATGTTAAACTTCACCTAGAAAATAGGATTCATTGTATTTTAAAAAAGGCAGAAAACAGAGTAGGTAGGTATTTTATATATACATCTTCCTTTGCTATATTCATGGTGCAATCCTGATCTTCAGTGAGAATGCAAGTACCTACAATAACTTATGGCAATAAATGAGAAGTTAACTATATTTTGAATATTTCAAAGTAATAATTAAATTGCCTGGAAAACTTCTATTATGCTTGTCTTTGAAAATTAATATACTCACATTTATTTGACCAAAACAGAAGAAGTAAATGCCTACCATATAAAACACTACTAAGACTTCCTTTGGGGCTATAAGAACTTTCTATCTTGCTTCCAAATTTCCCAACATTTTCAGGCTTGATATCACGACCTTTATCTTCTCCTTATATCACCTGTATGAATTGTGAATTTGCAATACATGAGTACCCACCTCATTTACTATGTTCACATCAAACAATGACCTAACTGGACATAACCAAGATATGAAATAAAATTAAAAAAAAATGACAGTTTGCATAAAATAGTTGATTCTTCTTAAATGCATAACTATGGAAACTTTGTAGAAGTTTCGGCAGGGGGAAGCTTATTTTTAATAAGCAATTTTCATCGTCCAGATGTAACAAAGAGGCTACATCTAAAACCTGAACTAAAAGTACTCCCACAGCATTCTCCTGGAGAAACTGCCTGCTCATGGCCTGGACAGACAAACTCTTCACTGGGTAAAACCTGGCTGGATGGCTGGGCCAAAAGAGTGGTGGTGAAAGGAGTTTAATCTGGTTGGTGTCCAGTCACCAGTGGTGTTCCCCAGGGCTCAGTGTTGGGGCCAGTTCTGTTTAATATCTTTATCAACGATCTGGATGAGGGGATCGAGTGCACCCTCAGTAAGTTTCCAGACAACACCAAGTTGGGCGGGAGGGTTGATCTGCTTGAGGGTAGGAAGCGTCTACAGAGGGATCTGGACAGGCTGGATCAATGGGCTGAGGCCAATCATATGAAGTTCAACAAGGTCAAGTGCCAGGTCCTGCACTTCAGTCACAGCAACCCCATGCAGCGCTACAGGCTTGAGAAAGAGTGGCTGGAAAGCTGCCCAGCAGAAAAGAACCTGGGGGTGCTGGTTGACAGCCGGCTGAATATGAGCCAGCAGTGTGCCCAGGTGGCCAAGAAGGCCAACAGCATCCTGGCCTGTATCAGAAATAGTGTGGCCAGCAGGAGCAGGGAGGGGACTGTTCCCCTGTATTCGGCACTGGTGAGGCTGCACCTCAAGTACTGTGTTCAGTTTTGGGCCCCTCACTGCAGGAAAGACACTGAGGTGTTGGAGCGTGTCCAAAGAAGGGCCAAACGAAGCTGGTGAAGGGCCTGGAGCACAAGTCTTATGAGGAGCAGCTGAGGGAACTGGGGTTGTTTAGTCTGCAGAAAAGAAAGCTGAGGGGAGATCTTATCACTCTCTACAACTACAAGAAAGGAGGTTGTAGCGAGGTGGGGGTTGGTCTCTTCTCCCAAGTAAGAATTGATAGGACAAGAGGGAATGGCCTCAAGTTGCACCAGGGGAGGTTTAGATTGGATATTAGGAGAAAATTCTTCACTGAAAGGCTTGTCAAGCATTGGAATGGGCTGCCCAGGGAAGTGGTTGAGTCACCAACCCTGGAAGTACTTAAAAGATGCATAGATGTGGTGCTTAGGGACATGGTTTATGGGTGGACTTGGTACTGTTAGGTTTACAGTTGGACTTGATGATCTTAAGGGTCTTTTCCAACCTAATGATTCTATGATTCTACTCTCTTCTGGCATCTGTAAAGAACTCACTATACTTAGAGTCACTGTACACAGAGTTGGCTATGGCATAGAAGAGACAATATAGCTTTTATAAAGGAAGTTGTACCTCACAAACTTGCAAGAGCTCTCTGCCGAACAGCTGCGCAGAAGGTAACTCCACTAACAGAGCACAGCTGGATTTTCACATAGTTCTCAGGAAGGGGTCTTACAGGAAGGAAGGTACCATAACGATAAAGGCATGGAGGAAGAGACACCGTCCCAGACAGCGGACCCTAAATCCACCATTGCTGCACAGGAAAACAGGTTGTCACAGTAGACAGTCTCATGAATACATTAAGACAATTTTCAGGAAGCAACAATGTAACAAAGAAATAGATTATCAACAGTTATGAAAGTAATAGATGCATAATAAAACCAAACAGAATTTTGCCACTATAAACATATGCTGCATCTGTGATGTTATGGCTTCCTCAACTCAGAAGCACTACAAAAGAAAGGCACTGAAAGGAGAAACAAGAACAATAAAAAACATGGAACCATGTGTATACAAGAAACAATTAGACCGGGACTCTTACCCGGCATGGGGAGGGAGGAACGATAGCAGAGGAGAGGCACAGAAGAGATCTGTTAAACAAAGATTGGCAGTCAAGGTAAGAAATGATGGCTCACCTCTCTAACACAAGATCTATCAAGCATCAACTGATCAGGCAGCCAGTCCAAAACAAGTGTTTTGCATAATTAAGCATTACTACAGAACACTGTAGAAGCCAAAGGTCTATGTGGGTTCAAAAACTAACCAGATAAAGCTGTAGGAAAACAGGGTGACAGGGGAGACACCGAAGATACCATATGCCTGGCCCTAAACGTAGTCCGGCCCTAAATTGCAAGACTGTCGACAGCTAGGGAGTCATATTGAAGGAGTTATCACTGCATGTTTGTCCTGTCCTTGCTTTCTTCTCAGGCATCTGCAAACAGATCACTGTCAGATATGAGTCTTTGGTCTGACTTACTGGAGTCATTCTCAGATTACGGTAAAAGCCAAATCTGCAGAGTCAACAGAACATGATTTGGGAAACAGCTGGTTCTTTAATTTTTGTTGAAGGAAGCAGTTTTCTTGCTCACCAGTGTGCTTTTAATTACTCTCATAAACCCCAGACTATCCATGCTCCCAGACATTTACAATAAAGTTTCTGTATTACTGCTTCACTGACAAAAACTGAAAGTGATCCAAATCTCATTTTAAGACTTGGAAAGGCAGCTACCAACTGAACAGAATTCATACTATAAATCACTCTTACAAGTCATCTAAAATAACTTTCTTCTGCCTTTACTGAGACTAACAGTTTAGTGTCTGTTAAGCTTATATAAAAGCTGATCATGCACAACAGCAACATGCATATTCAGGATAATGCACTCTACAGGTCTCAATTCTGGAGACACTCAGAAGACCAGTTTCAGTTGAAGGCACTACTACTCAGCTTTTCTAAAAAGTACTTCTGGAAAACACAGCTTCAGGTGTCCATTGATGTTACACGTGTTCGATGGTCACTCACAGTGCCAGTACACTTTTTTTTTTAAATATAAATGCTACCAAGTATTGAAATTTAAATCTTTAATTTGCTTATAATCTCAAACTACTCAAATACTGGGACAAAAAAGTAGTGTTTTCAAACTATTCTCAAATAGTTCACATTTAAAAACACAAAACCAGAAGAAATAAAAAAAGCTTTCCAACATTTAATAAAGTTGCTGTAATTCTAAGTTCTACATACCACTAAAATACAAATCAGAGTAAAACTCTGAAGCCTAGCACTGTTTGTAGCTACAAATGGAGATTATTCACAAATCAATATTCTACATAGCACAATACACCTCCAGTTCCCTTATACTGCTCCAATACAAAACTAAACAGTCAAAGAAAAAACCCTCTGCAACAAAACAGATGTAAATTCTGTAGCACTCTACTGCAGTAGTTCTACAATATCCTGAAAAATGCTTCCAATGAATTCAGATAGCAAACTTTCAAATTTTGCTGATTTCTTAACTCTTAAATACAAAAGCAGACATGTAAGGAAGAAGCAGCTTAACATTTTGACAGAAAATTTGAGATAGCTGGGTATGTGGGAACAAGGTGCAAGATAATTCATACAAATTTTGGAAAAGGACATTAAGCTAGAAACTTCTGTTAAAAATAACCAGAGATATAACACTGAGGTTAATGCCCTAGTATCACTATATTAAGGACAGCAGCAAAACGAGTTGAGCAGTGTAGTTTGTTCATACGTCCCAGAACTGTTTCATACTCAGGCATACATAGATCCATTAATTTGAAATTCATCTAAGTAAACATTTCACACAAGAGTAACAGTTAGTACTTTTTTTTCATCTCATAACAAGTTTAGACTACTAAAAGCTACAGTCCAGTTATCTAACAGGAGGTGGACCACATAGTCCTGTGAGACCACAGGCTTCAGCAGCCATAAGGCTCTAATTAAAATGATCTGCAAATGAAACCTTCAATCTTTAACACAAGTTAAAAGTAACATTTATGTTGTAATGTAATTTTTAGATGACTGTCTTGGGGAGTTGTAAGCAAATATATAGCACCAGAGCGGTAAGCAACTACATATCATGAAACTAAATCACTGAAAAGGTATTCCTGGAACCTTTAAAAAATCCCAACCACCACCAAAAAAATCAGTGATTGCATGACAAATGAATATTTACAAGTTAATATAAAATTATTTAAATTCCAACAACAGCAATAAGATGTCTACCAATGTATTGTAATTAGCTCAGAAAGCTTTCAACATGTTCCACTTCAACTGCTGGGGTGGGGGGGGAGTGTCTTCTACTTTTTGGTCTTAGGAAAAAGAAAGTTACATTTCACTTACCAGTTCCTATATAGGATTTAAAGCGTCCTGATAGTCTGTCGACAAAGGCACCTAAAACATCTAATCCCAGTAATGCTACCTGTTAAAACAAAAGCATTACATACACAAAACAGATCACTAAAGAATTCTTTAGAATATATTTTTAAAGAAATTAGATCTATATATGCAGGCATGCTGAAAGACTGTATCTTAACCTAACGATAAATTAAAGTTCCAATTAGAGAGCTGATAATTCCTTGAAAGCTTTCATTAAGACAAAGTTATCAGAATATGTTTGGAATGGATCAAGAATATTTACATATACGAGATCAGTTCAGATTTTTCAGTACTTGTCTTAAAAAAGGAAGAAAATAAATATTACAAATCCAATGTTTTAGTATTTTCAACTACAAATGATTAAATTTCAAATTAATAATCACAAGGACTAAGAAGTTGGAAGAAGCTCTTCTTTTTCTCTCTCTGGATCATATATTAGGACTGAAATTCTATCCCTCATTTTCTTTAGGAGATGACTCTAGAGGTCTAACTCAGCATTAACTGAAAATCAAAATTCCTTCGAAACAGGTACCAGTAAGGCTTTAGGCTTATTTCCTCTACCAAGTTTCTAAGCTGCTTAAAGAAACAAAACAGAATGCCTTACCAACAACAAAAAGCAACAAAACAAAAAAACAACAACAACAACAAAAGGGGTGGGGGTGTGTGCAGTTACCATACTCAGAAAAAGCAAACAACTTCAAATGCAAACTAAGCCCCCAAACATAAGTACTAATATAGACTGGAAAAAAAAACATGGTTTAAACAGTTTCCCAGATGTTAAGAGCTTACTTCCATCTGGCTACTTAGTTCATCCAGCAAGGTCATTACATCGTTTTCCAAACTCCCAAAACAAAACAACTGAGAGAAGCTAATACCATCTTCCCTAGAAGTTCAGACCATACCATTTGTCCACCTGCTTGTTGAGCTAGGGGAGTTTTATTTCTCTTCATTTGCTGTTGTTAAAAAAAACCAACAAAACAAAAAAACCAACAAAACAAAAAAAAACCCACAACAAACCAGAAAACAAAAGGAAGTTCAAAATACTACTGGAATTGTGAGGAGGTTCCCATCTATGAACAGAAACTAGATGAGAGGACAATATCCACTCGTATAGAAACAAAAACATGATCCAAAATGATCAGTTAAACTAAATCATTTTAGCAAGTCGGGACACCTTTTTTCACCCTTAACTATCCTGCATACTGTTTGAAGACTTCATTCTTATCTTCCTGTAATAGTTCATTACGAACACCAGAACCTGCATTTTCACATCTTGTAGTTAAGTCAATCAGCTGCCCATGAAGGCACAAATGCCAAAGGAAGGACCTCCTGAAGCTTGGGCACTTGTAACAGTTTTTCCTCCTCTTTATTTTCTAGTAAGACACCAAACAGCAAATTTCTCCCCACGAAGACATGAGCAGAATTACTCCCCTCTATTAGCTATTTATTTTCATAAAACTTGGAACCACAATTTCTTGGGACAACTCTGTTTCCTTAAGATCCTCATCTGTCACAATTGTCCACACTAGACAGCAGGCCAAAAAAATTTGACTGGAGATTAATGCGAATACACATGGCCCACACACACAGGATCATGTGAGCCTTGTTTCTGCAAGAAACTAGACAAATAAGGTCTCCATAAAATCTATGATCTGAAGCAGCCGCATAATTAAGCGGATTTTTAGTAATTTCAGTATTAGTATAATAGATCTCCTTTTAAAGAGGAGGTAGAAAACTCAGCTCCAAGTTAGTACAATTTACTTGGAAATTTACACAATTTTATTACATACTAAAATGGAGAATAGCAAATATAAGTGGAAGGCATCACTGGCTTAAATTAATATATTTCCAAAAAGGTGACTGCATCTACAGCTTAGGATGAGAAAACAGAATCCTGTAATCGATACCTTACTTACTTAGACAAAAAATATGTCAGCTTTTAGGGTAACGTCAAAGCTTCCCAAAAGCTCTTTCCTTTAATGTTCTTTTCCAGATTGCCAAACTATATGAGACCCAAGACAAAATCTCAGTTTAAAAAGCGATGCCTGCAAGAAATAGGCAGGCCTGCAAGAAATCACTCTGGATATACATTGTTTTCCTATGCTTCTGTTTCCTGACTACAAGCCCCACCTTAGACTTGTCTTCCAGTAGCAACTTTTCAGATACCCTTCCCGTGCAAGTATTTTGGAGTCTATTAACACACAAACCACTGCCTTTCTTTCTTTAATGGTACTTACAGAGAGTCTCTCTCTTCTCTGCATATTTGATTATCTTTCTAAAAATCTCTCTTGAAGTCTTCTATCATTCTGAACAACAGCAGCTCAGAAATTTAAAGTAAAGCACGCATGACTGTTTTTTTACTACAGATCTGCTCTTTACTAATCCCAAAGAAGAGTTCTGAGTAAGATGGAGAGTATTTCTTGATTATTTCCTCCAGTGCTCAGCCTCTAGGGTCTGGAGTGGTTTTTGTGGGATTTTTTTTTTTTTTGCCTTTTTTGTTGGTTGGTTGGTTGGTTTTGGTTAGAAGGGTGCGGGGATTGGTTTTTTTTAAAGTCTCACCTGGGTAAAAACAGTGGCCATATGGAATATTTGAATCTCCATATAACCTAAGGGTCAGAGGCTTGATAACAACCAGAGAAACAGCTATTCATCCTACCATGACTGTTACTGCCAACAAAGAATCTGATCACTTGTATTTCATTTGTCTAAGAGTATTTTATTTGATCAAGAGCACCCACTGAGATATTGCCTGCACATTCCATATTTTTGTATCCCTCCCTGTGAATGGGTAAAGTTTAACTGCCTCTCATGATGCAAGCCACATCTGCTTTGATTAACCATTCAAGCAGTTGTCAATATGGTGTTGGCTCTTTGCAACTGTCTATCAAAGATTTGCTTAAAGAATGCAGTAGGGGTTCTACTTCAATAATTGGTATACAAAAGTCACTTCAGTAAATACTACAAATTTAAAAATGCTGATCAGTAGTTTTGTCTTGTGATGTCTTTATTCTATGAAAATATATAGTTCAGACTGCACATGATGAAATAAAGCTTTCAAAAGTTACCTTTCTAAGTCAGATATGAGACTAACGCTGGCTTTAAAAAATGCAAAAGTAACAAACACTGCTGTGAAATTCTCATCTCTTTAACAAAAACTTGGAACCCCATACCACTACAGAGTATACCAAATAAACTACCTCTTACTGTCTTTGTATATCCATCTTAACAATTCTCTGCTTTGAAACACAATGTTTTGAGTTTCAGCATCTCCTGGTAGGTATAATCCATGCAGTATTCAGGCAGTCCTTTGGAAGGAGTCCTTAACAATTGATATGGGGTCACAAAAAAAAAAAAAAAAAAAAAAAAAAAAAAAATCACAAGTCAAGGCAGAATGATCTGCAAGAAAAAGGTTCCAAGCTCTCAGACACTGTGTGGGACCATGTACCAACACAGGCTCTCCACTTAGCAACAGAAAAGCCTCCCACCAGCATCATGGCTCCTTCCCCACCAGCTTCAATGAGTGATGTATTTCTTCTGGGATTAAAATCATTGGATCTGTTTCTTACTCTGCATTCATTAAGCCTTTCGCCTGCTGCCTAGAAAGAGCCTTTGTGTGTTGAGGCTGATTCATCAGCTCACTATTGTTTGATGCATTTAAACACTGCTTTTGAGGTTCACAGTAGAAAGTAGGCTTATTTGAACTGGAGTTGGTTAACTGTTGAGCTACTCTTTAACAAGCCAATGTTCAGGACCATCCTTGACTTCTCAGATCACAACAAAATCACCAACCCTACTGAGAAATACTTTACCTGTTCTGGAAAGGACCAGACTCTTTATTGAAATCAAGATGTTCCAACCAAAATGTGATTAGGAATTGAGCCTATTTCTTGTTCTGCAGCTTGTTCCTTTTCCAGCTCTCTTACATACTCTTTCTAGCACTGCCACTGCTCTTCTGTGGGCAACTTCCAGTCATCTAAGTCTTTGCTAGGAAAAGAAATATTGTTCTTCAAACCCTACCTGGTTAACCATGCACGCTTACTATTATTCTCACTGTGATTTTGTAATTTCCCATCCCTGTGGGGGACATCTAGGGGCAGGACACTGCCAGGAAACCATGTCTAGTTACATTAAGTTGCCAAATGACCTTAATACAAATGTCCTTGGATTTGGTCATAGGATCTCTGAACTGTATATGGAAATACAGATGACAATCTGCAAACTAGTCATGAGAATCTAATGGGGGAATCATGGAGGTCACCATCTGGAACTCCAAAAGAATGAAGTTAAGGCATTGGACTTCCTGTCACCATGGGGACAGCTGTGGTATCACTAACAGTCAACTGACAAACAAAAAACCAGCATGCCAAACAACTACGCCGTGCAAGAAAAAACATTGTTCCAGCACTGCAGTGCTGGAATGAGACATGCACAAGAACGTGAGGTTTTCAGGAGGGTTTTTTGGTTTAAGTATTGTCAGACAAGCCCAAAGGCGTACTTTCTCAATTCTCAAATAATCTCAAGCACCTTGCAAGTAGCTAAACATGAAACAAAAACACATATGTGCATGCGGTCTCTTCTGCTTCACTTCTTGGAAGTTTCTTATTCCTAGTTCTCTTTACCCATCTCCCTGAATACACTTCTCTCCTATTTCACAGGATACTTGATCACTTTTTGCTCCCTTTACTGTTTCCCACCCCAATTCTCTCCATATCACCCACTTCACCGAGACCTACCCATATTCCATTCCCTCCCTTAACACAAAAGCTTGCAGATACCAAAAACTGCCCCTGGCTCCATGGGCAGAAGGAAGCTTTCATTTTCCTGAGTCATTTCTTCAGTCCCAGCCAGGTCATCTTCAGACTCCATTCTCCCTTTCACAAGAAAATGCACTGCTGCAATCCTCCCATTCGGCATCAGTTGGGCAGCTGCCTCTGCTGACAGCAGTCAAAACCACAGTCCCAGCTACTGAAACTACCACATGCATCATCTATACTTTAGATATTTTAGCTGACAAGAAAGCATTATTTCCATTCCCCTGCTTCTTTCATCTTCAAGGGTACAAATGACACTTCCAAAGATGTAGACAATATTTTTTTTAACATATATTGCATCACTTCACATTGCAAGGAGAGAGAGGGGTTGCTGGTAGTCTAACACAAAGTCTTCAAGCTCAACAATTTGAATTGCAAGTTCTTCAGCAAATGAAGAGCTTCCTCTATCTAAAAATGTAAGTTTACTGACTTCAAAGCAATGTTTTACAACTATAATTTGGACTATAAGCTAAGATTCTCCTGAGAGAATCAAATCTTTGCTACCGTTAGAACTGCACACCAGCTGCAACCCTCACTGCCTCAAAAGGAGTACAGACTACCAAATTTCTTACTATAATCTTCCTCTCATTATCCTTCTGTGATGGCCAACCGCAAATCATTTCAGCATCGCAGTGCAAGTAACCACACTACCAGAGGATTATTGAATGAATCACCCATATTTATGCAGAGACTGATGAGTGTAGTGCAGCACTGAAAAAGCTTGGTTTCTTCAGAGGTCCTTCTCGACAGGCCTAGATCTGGGAAGTTCTTGTTATTTTGACCTCTCCTGTATAGCAACCAAAACAAACAAGCATAGTGCTGTCATAAAGATTTTAAAGTTTATAAAAAAAAAAATCTGGTTTACTGCTCTTTCCTCGTGATGGGAACTGTAACATTCCTCCACACGCACATTAATTAAGAAACATTTACCCAATTTTGAAGAATGCATTAGTGTAACACTTGAAATCGTTACCAGAAAAATGTTTACAGCCTTCTATCATTTCAAAATCTCTCATGGTCTTCAAACTGATTTGAGTTCAGACTGAAAGCGTGATCTCCAAATTATTCTGTATTCTCTGGACAATACAGTATTCTAAAGTGTGTCATGTACTGCCACCAGCTTGATCCATTACAGGAATATCTACAGTTTGCTTCATATGCACATTAAATGTTCCTCCCTTGACCACTGCCATAAATTTTTCATAGACATTGTTCCAAGGACAGTGAGCATAAACCAAAAGTATATGATACAGCAACACCTGACATTCTAGGCCATTTTTTTTTTTCTTGAGATTGTTTGGCTTAAACATTATGCACTGCAGTAGAAAAAGTTTGAAGACAGAGCCTCTTTAAAAGCAGGATTCAGTGGGAAGGCAATGAGATGTATGGCATTTCTCTTTGGAATATATAATCTTTACCAAAAAAAAAGCAAACCGTACTTGAAAGCCTTTCTAAGCATGTTGATGGAGCAAAACAAAGAAACACTTTATTTTAGGACTTAGTACTTCCAGAAGAATATAATTCTTTTCATGCCCCAGGTCTCTCATTTTCTTTCTCATTTCCTCTTATTTAAATTGTATTAAACATACAGTGATTCCCATTCTCTGCTACTTACTCCTACCCCTGCAACCAGCTCCACTACTGTGAGGAGACAAGTATTGATGCAGCTGGAGAGTAACCTGCTTTAGGAAACCAGTCCAACAGATGAACAAGAAAAAGCATCTTCTCAGCCAAATCTCTTCCCTGAGCCTGCTTACTGTGCAGCTTCACAAGCACTCGAACCGGAGCAACGAAGACACGACGCACCATCACAATTCAGCAGCCAGGGAAAGAAACTGCTTAAATCAGCAATGCTGCTAAAAACGCATGCTGAACTACGTATGGCTTACGTGCGTTGACTGCTGTGAATTCTATTCTGAAGGATGCACACCTCCTCCTGCACACTGCACAGAGCTTGGAAAGGGTCTCTACTCACACTCAAGTCAATCAAACTGCAGGCTAAAAGGGATAGCCCTGTTCTCGCTCTTGACTTGCGGGCATATTTGATCTGGTGCACTTAAATCTCCCGTAGCATCAGTCAAATCACCTTGCTGAAACACTGGAAAATTAATTCAATATCAACAAAAAGTTAACTGCCTCAAGAACAACAGTCAGAATGTCCGGCCACAGAAGAAGCAGAGCTGCTATTTCAACAGGGACTACGGTTAGGCTGGATTACACAAACTGAAGCTGCAAAACAACTGAGAACTGTCAATTCCACCTCTGGAGGAGATGCCTGACAGTTTGAGGCTATATATTCCACACTCCTAATTAAAGGCTGGACAAAATTAGTTTTAATTAAACTTAAAATAATTAAAACTTCTTGCAAGTTTCCCTTGTCTTCTGGAGATCTGCTTGATTGTTTGGCTAACATTCAATAGCTTATTTAACATTCTATGAACAGAACATAAATAATACATGAAAAAATAGTAATTATTTCTCAAGAAAGAATTGAATAATTGAGCTTGAAAACTAAAACTGGATTCATACACGGACAGGTCAAATCACATTCTCATTCCATCGCAATAACAGTAGCTCCCACACATAGCCAAGATGAAACAAACAACTTGAAGAAAGGAATAACGAAATTCAGCGAAGAGCTCAAAGTCAAACATTTCTCCTCCAACAAAGAAATTTAAATATTACCACTATTTGCTAACAAAGCCTAAGGAAATACCAGTACCTATACAGTAACTGAAAAATAAAGGTTGAGGTGTGTCCTCTTTTATGCCATTCTTCTGTCCTGCAAGTTAGTCCTACAACTCACTACAGCATATGCGTAGCATATGTCGGCTTGCATTCAACTTCAGATCCAAAACAAGCCACACATTTTCTTCCTAAGGACTGCTCTTAATCACACGCCCCACATCCTGCATTTGTGTGTTCAATTCTTCCTACTGAAATGTCGGACTTTGTATTTTTTTATTTCTGAACTTTCCTTCCCTCCCCTGCCCCCCATCGCCCCCCAGATCTCAGTATCTCCATTTTGTTCAAACAATTTTAAATTCTAGCTTCCACCTCAGAAACTTACATGCAGTCAACGAAATTATAACTGCTGCTATCTCTTTGCAAGGACTTTGGACAAACACCCTGACCACTTGTCTGAACTATTTGCAAAATTAAGAGTTCAAATCTTCCGTTCCTTTCTGGAAACTGAAAGCTCCTCCTGCTGGCCTTTTGTTGAACTAAAGACAAACCAAAATAAATACTTGCTAAACCAAGGAAATATAAAAATGCAACAACCATGGTATTTTAGTATCTTTCAGTATTTGGTGTTGAGACAAACAAAGCTAAGAAAAATCTCACTCTACAGGAAGCATAGAATAAAAGATAACTGCAAGGATTTGCCTAAAAGAAACAGATTATCCATGCTATCAGAAACAGGTAGTGTGAAATGCAATTTTTTCTTTGTATCGCAAACAATCTGCTGCTCTGACATAAACCCAGCGATTATTAATTATTTTCCTACGGCAGTTGAGGAATAAAACAAGCTAAAGTATCTACTACAAAGGTAAGAAATCCAAAGATGACTCACAGTCACAAACATTACTGATTACTCTTCTCACATAAAATTACCTCAGAAACCTGTGGCAAAAATTCTGGTAGTTTCTTATTACTTCTGATCCAGTGTGATTTGCGTGAAGAACCGAAAGGTGGCTTTATGGCTCAAAAAATAAATTTTGAGGGCAACAATTCAATTTTGGTGGGCTTAAAAAAACCAGAACATCCTAACAGCCAAGAGTAGACTTGCAAAGCTCTACTTGAAAAGTAGTATTTGTCCACCCCACACCTCTTTAGCAGAAGTTCAAAGCAGATTTCCAGATTACCTATTTGAGTCGGACATGGAACAGTTTGAGCAATCAGACTGTACAAAGTTAAGATAATATTGTAATTGTTTCAAGAGACTATCGAGCAAAGAACGACATAAGAGATGTGTTAATTAAAACTCATATATACATAGATAAGCATCCAGGTTAACCCAGTAAAGCCAGAAAATATCTATCAGTAGTGATACCTTCAGAATGGGGAATTAATTTACTGCTTGAAGTTCACCTGAGAGTCTGAACACAAACACTAACACTGTTTCAACTTTCTGAGATTGCCAAATATTTCAGAGTTTGGAGGAGAACAAATACCACCAGCAGAATAATACCATCACCCAACTCTTAATACTTTGCATCCAACTTACCTGCTCCTTAAAAACATTACAGAATTCACTGCCCTTTTTTTTTTCTCCACTATTCCTCACAGCCTTAGGAAAATAGTAATTTTGGGGAGGAAGACAAAAAAAACCAAAACAAAACACCACACATGAAAACACCCCAAAAAAACCCCAAACCAAACCTCTATATTGTAGGAGAAGAGAGATCAGTCCCAACCAATATGAAATAAATCAGATCACGGTACCAGGACAACAAGCAAACAATTTTCAGTGCAGTGAGCAACCCCTTCATTCTAATGAGATTCAAAATAAAAGCTTAAATTATGCTCATCTTCTGGGTACTCCCTGGTGTTGCGAAGTTTTCAACAGTCTTTGGAAGCTAATTTATCACTGACTGCATAGACATTGTAACGGAAGTGCCCATAATACACCATTAAGGTCAGCCTTTAAAGATGACTCATCTCTCTAGGTCACTCCCCATGCTCTCCAACCAACTTTCACCAGAACTGCATACCATTTGCAGGCGAGTCATCACATGCTTAATCCCACCTTTTTGATTTATCAATAACTCAAACTGGGAAGCGCATTTTCCACTTCAATGAACTAGATGAACTCAAAAATTTTCCTATCTGCTTTCTTAGTTTGGAACTGCCAGATTGTTTAGTAAACCACCATGAATAGCTGCAAACTTCAGAAAAGCAAAAGCACTATTTAGATGGCCAAATTCTTTTTGAGACAAGTTAATTCAACCTTGCTGATAACAAGTCCACACCTGTTTACTGTATACCTATTCTCTTTTTCCCCACTTATTATCAAATCTGCCAAATCAACCCTCCCATTCCTATCCCCTCCAGACCCTTTCCCTTCTGGTTATGTGAGGCAGAAACTTCCTAGGGTGGCATTCCATAGGAATTTTTCTCTTCTCAGGCATATCATAGAGTTGAGTCTAGAGCCCCCAGATCATGCATCCTCTCTTTCAGTATGGTCAGCAGAGTGCACTGCATACAAGAACTGAGTTTTCACAGAAAAGGAAAGATATGGCACATCCAGGGCAAGTTACATTAGTTATTCCCTCATCATCCATACCGGCCACCTACAGTGGAAATAATGCTCCCCCTCAAAACTTCCTCCAATATTCCTCACTTATCACTCCAATTCACCTAGCTCAGCAGTTCTGATAAACAAGCCAGTCACCAGCCATTACCACTGCTCAATTAAACAGCCATGTCAACAGGGAGGGATTAATTGCTTTAGGACCTTGAAAACGTGCAAGACCTTTAGCAAGATACAAGAAGAAAGAGATGATAAGCAGAAACATCTTAAGTGCTTTACTTATCCATTCCTCAGCAGAGGAAAGGGTAACCAACAAATTATTAGAAATACAGTAATAAAAATAAAGATTCTTTAATATTTTTCTTGAGAATACATGAAAGCCTGTGGTACTCATTACTTCATGATACCATTCAAGCCCTGAGTTTGTTATTAAACTCAGATGTAACATTTAAATGTCTAACACCTATGCTCGCATGAGATAAAATACTCAAGATGCAAACCACAGTTTTCCAGAATATTTTTAATTTTCGTTTTGAAGCAGCAGATGCTGGCAGTCACCACCACAGCCAGGAACACTGGAGCTAATCATGAGCAAAAAAACATCCAAGATCCTGTGCTCATCCAGTTAATATAATGTATATAACATGCTTTGAAATAGCATGTTGTATGCATAAAGAGCCACGAGTAAGTGGACACAGAGAAGTGGTAACAAAAAGCTTTTCATTATTATGCAAGCTATTTTTAAAACTCTTAGAATTTGTAATACTCTTAACCTCATCTTGCATGACTGGGCTTGTGATCTAGATTGCTGCATATTCCTCACTCATCCTACAGTCCTAACAGCCAAGAAGGTCTGTCACCTTACATCAACAAGCAAGCAAAATGTCATGCATTACGGAAAATACATCTCAAAAAGCAAATGTCAAGCCATAACATCCAATTTTGCCAATTTAACAGTGCAGGAAGAAACTTTTACATTACACTGATGTAATGTAAGATGAGATAAGTAAGTGTGTAGTCCTCTTTACACGACAGGGTATTTTTAAAGACCTGTCTAGGTTTCACAGTAATCAATTATCACCAACTGCCCCCAGATGAGGAATATAAAGGCAAATAAATTATACTTGGCCGACATACATTACATCCTCAAGCTAACCTGACATTATTGACAGACATGCTTCCAAAAAAAAAAATAAAGCATACGTGCAAATAGAGTTAAGCCTTATTATTTTCAGACCTCAAACTAAAAAGTGCTATGTGCAAACACTGGCAAGTACACAGCCAGCACTGTAAAGTCAGGGGAGGAAAAAAAAAAAAAAAAAAAATACCCATTTCACGAACATACTGCCCTTACAAGTTACTCCTATGCCTGCCTCCTGAGCCTAAGCAAATGGAAAAAAATTTACAATAACCTCACTATGCTAAGTGCAAAGGCCCAAAGTGCAAGTCAGTCATGTCACAAGGCAAGACGGGGAGGTAAGGGCGTAAGATCTCGCTGGGTGACAGACCCCAGCTCAACATCGCAGACCCACACCGCCACCCGACGACGGGAGCGCAGCCCTGTCCCAGCTGTACACCACGCACACCAAATAAAAAATAAATAAATAAATAAATAATAATTTTTAAAAATCGCCAATGCCATTGTCCTTGGTAGGAAAACTACATTGTCAATCGTGTTGCTGGCTGACCAACGCCAGAAAAATCTACAAATATGACAAGAGATGTCCGCAGGAGTAATCACGGTTTTCCTATAGCTCAGTCTAAAACGCACAAAAAAAAAGCAAAACGTGAGTCATCATTGGGCTGCTATATAGGTACTATATAACTTCCCACGGACAGGAAAGTCACCTAGAGACGATATAAACAACTTTAAACTTACAATGGGATCCCCAAGAAGCAAATTATTCATTAAATCCTTTAATACACACACGGTGTCATACAAACCCAGAGAAACAGCACTCCTTACGGCCTACAAAAAATAATGGCAATCCCATGAAACAGTACACCCAAGTACAGAGACCACGGAATGGGAGTCGTAGTAAAGAAAAAAAAAATCGCCACCTATATCATTTCAGAATAAGAAACACAACCCAAGCACGTAAAATAGTTGCATGGGGTTTTTTTTAGTATTATGTACAAAAACGTTTAACCACCAATAAAAGCAAAACCAACCAAACAAAACATTACTGCTTCTTTTAGGACAGAGGAATAGAAACAAGAAAGTGTTAACCAATCCCTCCCAAAATTTCCGAATTTCCCCTGGGAGGGGTAAAATGGGGTATAAATGCAGTTTTATTTCTGCTCGTATCCGATTAAAAAGTAATCCGGAGCTCTACACCTCCCTACCATGATGAATCATGCTCTGCCTCTAGCAAGCCCCGTGGACCAGCCTCACCTTAAAATTACTGGAGTTGACCCATCCTGTTAATTCGTCGATCACTTTGTCGAGGCGTTGCTGGTCCTGCTCCACATCGGGGGACCTCGCCGGGTCGCTCAGGTATTCCAGCAGCTCCTGGCCGACCTGCATCCTGCGGCCCACGTCCTTCTGCTGTACCTGGTCGCAGAAATAATCCATACCGGCAGGCTCCATTCTCGGCCGCTGCGGAAAAGTTGGTGGGGGGGCGGGGGGGCGTTGGTGGTTTTTGGTTTCGGTTTTTTTTTTTCGGAGACGAGCCCGAGCGCCTTCAGGGTCGGAAGCCCGGCCAGGGCAGGGCGGGAGGGAAACGCCCGGTGAGGCGCCGGCGGTCCCCAGCAGGGCCGCTGCCCTCACGGAGCCTCTCCTCGCCCTCGCCGCCCCGGCTCCGCGCCCGGCCCCTCCATGCGCACACGCACCGCCGGGCCGCCGCCAAGGGCACGGGCGGCTTCCTCCGGCCTCCTCCCCGAGCCCGCCCGCACGGTGAAGCCTCCGGTAGGAAGGGCAGAGGGAGGCGGACGCAGGGCTGGCAGGCTGCGGCGGCCCGGGGGGTCGGCGGGGGACCCGGCCTCCTCGGGCTCGGGGCTTTCCAGGCGCCTCCGCGTCGTCCTAAGGGATCCCGGGAGGGCTCCCTGCCGCCGCCCCTCCTCTTCCCCCGCCGGGGGCAAGGAAACGGAGGGCGAGAGGGAGCGCTAAAGCTCGCCCTGCGGAGGGGCGGAGAGGGCTCGCAGGCACCTCAGCGGAGGGCGGGCCGCCGCGGGCTGAGGGGGTCCCCGCGGGCGCAGCCGCCGCCTCTCGCTTCCTCCTCCTCCTCCTCCCACCCGCAGGCGCCGAGAAGCGACTCCCTGGGTCGCCTCTCACCGCCGCGGGCACCGGCCCGTCCTCCCGCGGGCGCGGCAGCGGCGAGGCCGGGGCGGACCTCTCATGCTCCCGACGCCGCGGCCTCCGGCCCCTCTTGCTCGCCCAGCGGGGTAGCTGCGAAACTTCACTCCGGCGGGTCTCAGCGTCGATCGTGCTTCCCCTTTCTCCCGTCAGTCCCACGGCCGGCCAGACCAGACCGGGCCGGGCGAGCCCCCCGCCGAGCCGCTCACGCACCACGGCACCGCCTCCGTCCCGTGGAAGTTCCGCGTCCCGCCGCCCCGCCCGGCGCCAGCTAGACTGGGCGTGGCGGGCG
>NW_010972519.1:364809-387637 GCF_000737465.1 Haliaeetus leucocephalus
GCCCCGCGCTGCGGCGGGGGCGCTCCCGAGGGTCTTCCCCCTATCCTTCCGTCCCCGCGGCTTGCGCCCTGTGGTAGCAGGCGTATGCGCTCTCCGTCCCGCCCGGCGGGTTGCCTTGCCGCGCCGCTGCCCGCAGAGGGGAGGGCAGCGATCGGTCCCTTCCCCCCGGTGCCCTGGGGGTTAGGCGGCGGCGGCGGAGGAGGAGGAAGAAGAAGAAGAAGAAATGTTGAGAAACAGGGGAAGCGATGTGAAGGGTGCGGGGGGACTTGCTCTCTCCCCCCACCCCTGGCTCGGCGGGGCTCGCTCGCGGGAGGGCGGGCTCCTGAGGAGGCCGCCCTGGCAAAGGCGGGGGGGGTGTCTCCTCTCTCTTCCAGCCCGAGGCGGGCGGCCCGGGCCGAGGGGAGGTGGGTGAGGAGCCGGTGCGGAGGGGGCACCCCTGGCTGGCTCCTGCGCCTCGCCGTGCTTTTTCCCTACCTCCCCCAGGCAGGGTGTCGGTGGCCGGGCGCCTGAGGGTGGCTGCTGCCTGCCTCGCCTTAACCGCGGCCAAGGGGAGAGGGAAGGAAGCTGTGTGAGAACGAACAGTGCGGGAAGCAGAGCTCTGTGGGACAGTAAAAACGCGGTGCCCCGCTGCGGAGAGGGAGATGAAGCTGCTGCCTTTTCCAGCGCGGTCCCGACTTTGTCAAGCAGTGCTCTGCAGCCTCCTTCACCATACCCTCTGCTCTGCTTCAAGGTGGAGACCCCCGGGGAGCCAGCTCGGTGCACAGGGTGTGCTTACACATGCAGACTACCGGGAATCGACTTTATTTAAAACTGAGACCCTTTAGTGTAAGGACTGCGACTTGAGGTGTTGTTTTGGGGTCACTTTAAACTGGTCCAAATGCCCTTGATGTTAGAAAGGGGAAAGGCAGTCCTGTCCTGCTCCCTCCCCCCACCTCGTCCTAGCAGTGTGTTCGTGTGGCCTCTCGGGCCTCTGAAAGTATGGCTGTGGTTTTCACATGCAAGGAAAGGAAAGGAGAGGTCACTTTTGGACCCAGTCTTGTCCCCTGTACCAGGTCCCATGCTCACTGACTACTTAGGGTTCATTTAACGGGTTCCATGACAGGGTTGGTATCAGTGAGTTGGGCTGGCTCACAGGTCCTAAGGACAGAAGCGCAGGACTCAGGAGATGGGAAGTGTAACATTCCCTGTAAATGGGAATGGATGGTGATGTTGGCCTGCTCTCCCTCTGATACTGGGAGGATTCATGTTAACACTGAACTGCAAGCTCCTGTTGATGCAGGTAGTCCTTTTCTTCCCCTGCCGTCATGTATACGATCCTTCCCTTTCTTACACCAGAACTGGTGTTTATTTGACTTCATGTGAACAATTCAGGGAGATAATTTTTTTCTTTCTTTTTCTCCCTTTTTTTTCCCACAGAATTAGCTTTTTGCTGATTCAGATCCCTAAATGGCCTCACTCCGGGGTTAAGCAAGTGCCAGAGTTGGAGCAGGGAAAGTAGAAGCAGACAGCCAGAAGCTAGATGGGGGAGAAAAGGGCTGGTGGGACCTCTTTCAGTGATAGCCATTGTGTCATGAAAGCTCAACTGAGATTTCAAGATGGCACGGCCTGACTGTCTCGTGTGCCTCATTAGTCGTAACACTGGGGAAGGGTGAGTCTGCAGGAAAGTGAGGTACTGTCTTCATTTGGCTGCAGGGTTTAGATAGGTATAAACTGACTGAGGAACCACGCCTGCAAACTTACAGCAGTGTAAACCAAACTAAATTGGTGCTACAGTGGTCCTACTTGCCTGCTTCTCACAAATCCTGTTTTCAGGAATTCCGCACTTCCCTTTCTGTCCCATGCGCTGACGTCTGTATGACCAAGCAGAGGGCTAGTTCAGGGGCTTGATCTGGCAAAAAAAGAGCGCTCTGTCCACAGGCATAGCAGAAGGCAAGACCACAAGCAGTGTTTTCTTGATTTTGGTGTGATGTGACAAATTTGGGACCCCATGCTTGATTGGTCCCTAAGCATTACAATGACGAAGATGGTTAAAGAGATTATAGATGCCTTTAAAACAGGAATGTATGTATTGTACTGTGAGCTTATTATAATTTTACAAAAAGATTATGAACTGCTCATTGTGTTTTCACAATGGATTTCCCTGCATGCATATAAAGAACCGTAATCTTGGATAGAGCTGAACAGTTCTTGTCTTGTGTGTGCAATGCCACTTACGAAGATAGATTATGAAAACTTGATATGGAATTACTAATTGCTTTTATTGAAAATGGTGCTCAAGAAACTGCTGGAAATGGAAAAATAAATAGCAGAAAAATAATACTGCATTGTTATGTTCTTTCAGTGCACTAGAATCTGATTTGCTGGTGGTGTACATTCAAAAAGTAAATTTCTTGCTGTGAAAGTTTTCAAAGTAACCGTTGATCCAATAAGATTGGCTAGATAGAAGAGCACTGAGTAGATAATACTGGACTCTTGGACTACACAGTTTCACTCTACCAAACTTTCTGAAAAAAAACCCAAGTAATTTAAAATTCACTTTCATTATAGTCCAAGTTAATGTCAATCTCTTAAGACAGAAAATCCTGAGCAAAAAGAGGGAGTAAAGCTCGTGGCACTAGCTTTTCTGAATTTTTCTTGATTCAAAGCAAATATACTGATTAGGTCATCTAATGGCTGTGAATAGCACTAAAGCTGAGGAGAAGAATAAAGTATAGTAAGACACACACTTGAAATGTTGAAACTATTTTGTCAACCCAAAGACGGTATCACAAAGCTATGTTAAGGGCAAAAAGCCACGTTGGGATATGTGGCTTTTTTTTTTTTTTCCATTTCAAGTAATAAGCGTTTTCTTAGGAAACACAGGAGAAAATAATTGCCTCGCTGTAAAATCAGAAGATTAGACTACTGTATTTCATCCTCTTACTACCTGCCATGACTAGCGCCTTTATGTTTTATGGACATTGATATAACACTAGAAAATTGGAAGCCTTTTTATCACTGAGGTGTTCTGATAAGATCAAGGTAATTTCCTTTGAAATCCTAGCACTCAGAAGAATTATCTTTTCTGTGGGATCAATAAATGTTGATTTTTTTCCTCTGCAAACAAATAGCATTTTGATTTGGCAAATACAGTTTCTGGATATGCATTCGTTCTTTTAGAAAGGCAGGAGTAGCACTCTAACATTGAATGCAGTCCCCCAGCTGGGACACGGTGGTGGTGTTAGATGTTCTCACAAAGTCCTAGCGGACTTTGTACCTAGGGATGTGGGCTAGGCTCCAAAAAGAAGGCATTTTCATTCAAGCCAAAGATCTTTTAAAGCCTCTTATTCTGAGTTAAGGAGATTGCTTCCTTTGGAATGCAGTCTTCTTTTTGATATGCAAGCATGTGAGCATAAATCCACTACTCTTGTGTATTTGTACAAGGCATAATATTTTGTAAAGCAATTAAGCCCTGTAATTGAACACAGAATCAAAATTTCCTTCAATCTTCTGAATATGACTTGTTAGCAAACAGAACGATTACAGCAGGGGCTGAGGTAAATGATGCTAATCCCATGAGGCACATTTCCAACCTGAACTGCACACCAGACCTGTTTCTACACCCCCATCCCATACAAGCATGCTGCACAATTGGCACATGTAATGTCCTGTTCTGAAAAAGGCAAGAATTGCACAGAGAAACAGGCTGGGAAGGGACAATGCTGTGCTCTTCATTCCTTTGGCTGATAAGAAAGCACGTACTGTGGTTTAGGTTCTGTTTCCACCCTCTTTCTCTTCCTAGTAGTAGATTTAACAGGCTGGGACGTCACACAAGCCAGTTATCGATCTTCTGTCGCAGGCCTGTCAGTCATTCCAGCAGAAAGCCCCATCCACAGACTGACTTCCCCTTCTGAAAAATCCTTCCTGTACAGAAGATATAATCCCATTGCTGAAAGAACCATAAAAATCCCTTAAAAACTCTCTGATTAAAACGTCTCTCTATCACAAACAGCAAGCGCAGGCCGTAATAATAAAAATGGAGTGAATTTAAGCATGAGTCACTCAAAGTTCCCGTCAATTACTTGATGTAGCCTAAGTTGACTCTTGAAGAAATCTATCAGAAAGTTGTCCTTACATTCCTGATGGATTCCTCAGCAGCTGGGAAGGCACTTTGGCATCATGTTCATTGAAGTTTTCCTTAATACTGTCAGGAGGTAAAATACTCTCATATTGTGCTATTTTAAACAGAAATGTGGCATTTTTTTGTTATCCATGTTGTATAGGTATTTATTTTACATCTTTTCTTACATTAATTGCAAAAAGGATGATGTGTACCTTTTCAAGCTGAATTTACCACTGTTGATAACTTTTAAGAATCATTTGAATTCTTCCCTCTGAGATTAATAATATCAGCATAATGAAATCATAAACATCTTCTGAAAATAAATCAATTATTTGATGAAGGGAAGTTCTTCTGAGGATGTTGCAATGTTTGTACCAAGCTAGCTGAAGTATTGCCCATTTTTCTCACAAGGCCTTAAAGATGAAATTAGATCTAACTGTATTGAAAATGTATTCAGTGAACTCTGCTACATTTTGGCTTGTGCCATGGATATTCCTGAAATTACGTATTTAATAGAGATCGCTTTCATATGGCTGTTTGTAAAGGAGTCAGAAAGTGAAACTAGTGTTTTTCTTGTACATACTGAGTCAATTTGATTACAGAAATGGGGCGGGGGGGGGGGGGGGGGCAGACTGAGCCCCAATTACTGGTTTACACCACGGTGTTGATCTGTTCCTTATAGTCAAATAAGTTTTAACGTGTAGCTACTGCAATTAAATAATTCATCCTGATAAATCTTTAATGATTAATTTGCTACTTTTCTTGGTAGAGGTGATACAGAGAAGGAAGAACAAATGAAAAACTATGGGTAATGAAAAACAGTACTTCCAGATCAAGAAAATAGTATCAGAATTAACATGTAAGTGGCCACTTCTCTTTTATCATGTCAGTCTATTATGTCTTCTATAATTAGTCAAAGCAGTGCTACATAACTTAGTATCCTTTATGTCATTTTTGTACAGCAGCAGAAATGTTTGTCTCTGGCGGTAGAAGTATTTAACTGTGGTTTGTCAAGAGAATGATTGCATCTGTTTTGTGCAGCAGGTTAGTTTGCTAGACCTTGATTAATTATGCTTTTCTATCTTTAAATTACTGTGGTGGAATATGATATGCCAATGTTCTGTGTAAAACCTTTGTATAATGTTGCTGTATAATGATTTTGTGTCATGCTGGAAAAATTTGGCATGCAATAGCTCAACATAACAGTCCATCAATACAAAATTTTCTAAATTATTAAGCTTAAGAAATTGTTAAACTTCTGGTTAAAATACCTATGAGAACTATTTCAATATAGATGCAATTACCTTTGCATTGTCATGCTACTGTTTGTAAGAGCAGTACAAAAGAACTAGAAAAGTATCCAAAATACTTGATTCATCTGACCTGAAAAGTAAAAACTAGCAAGCATAGAGTGTACTGCACAGCAATATCAAGGGACAAATAGCTGGGTGTATTTTGGCCTTGGACTGGCAAAATCTCTGTTCTTGCAAAAACAGTCGCAGTGTTTTTATTATCTGCGGGAAGTTTGCAAGACAGCAAATGCGCTGAAGAATGTGAAAAACCATGCAGAATGGTATATGTCTCATTACATAAAACCAACTTTCCAAACCAGGCAGTGTCAGTTGATATTCATCCTGGTAACACTAGCGCAGCGGCAGATTGTGCCCACATTTACACAAAGCAACCCACTTCTCACTGTGTGGGAGTTAGAAGGGAAAGGGAAAAAACATGTATGATCTTATTTGTTGGTCTCTGGTTTGGCTTGCTTTTTTTTCTGTAATGCAAACCCCGCTATAAATAGGACTAGATTCAGCAGTCATTTATTACTTGAGTAACTCCTACATTACCAGTATTGATCAAGAAAGGTGTTCTCGGGTAAGAAGCAGCTGCGGGGTTCTTCCTCAAAAGGAGAGAAAGTTTTCCTTACATACATACAGTTTAATGCATACATAAAGTTACAGACATGTAGTTTAAAATGCCTTTTTTTCCATAAAGAATGTTTGCATTTACATTTTGGGATTAAACTGACTGAAATTTTGGCTGTTGCCTAATTTTGACATGCTTTTCCTCTGTAGTTTGAAAAAAAACTTGTCTGGCTGCTTGAGAGCTCCCTCTCGTGGTAAACCTTCCTCGAAGAAAGTATTCCCGTCCAAAGGCATGCGGTTGAACCTTTACTGTATCTATTACTGATAACGCTATGCAGCAAAAGAAAGAAGCCAAGCTAGTAGTTGTTGCAGATCGTATTTTTTGCTTGTCTGTCCACCCTTCTCACGTAGAAACCTCCTGGTTTGGTATGGATGCAAATATCAGTTGGTATTTTGGGGGAATTTCTGTAAATAAGTATGCATATGAAAAAAATGCAAGTATTCATCTGTGTCCTAGGGAAAAAAAACCCAACAAAAAAACCCCAAGTCATGGATGATTTGCTTTTTTACCCTGAAAAGAATAAAGTACTGTCCTTGTCTACAATAGTTTAGAATCTCTTGTGTCTGGGTTGGTGCTCCTGAAGGTGCAGTTTAAAGCAGACTGTAGTTACTACAGCCACCAGCAGCTCTGACCAAATACCCGCTGTTACAGGTCTATGCTGTACAACGGCGTGGTTTTACTGAATTGCTTTGCAGTTCAGAGCTGTCCCCTGCTCTGTGCAGGAGGAGTACCAAGGGTTTGGAAAAAGAGGTTCAGACATCACCCCCCCACCCTCCCTCGCCAAGTCTTGACATCCTGTGCCTCACCTGGGAAAAGATGTGCATCTGCAGTGTCAGGGACTCAAGCAGCAGCAGCCACAAATCCCACAAACCTCTTGTGCAACATGGTGGAGTCATTGCAACCGGTTATTTGTGTCTCCAGTGAGAGAGGCTGAGCCACGCTTTTTGGTACCTCCGCACCAGCCAACAGAAGGGAGTGTGAAGGTTGCTTCTGAAAATACAGAGGGTGCACCAATTCTCCCTGTTTTCCTGTGGTTAAAGTGATGGCCTGTCCAGACCTTCCAAGCAAGAGTGAATTATACCATTTTAGAATGAACATTGAAATGACATCATCAGCATAAATACAGCTCCGAAAATAAGAACCAAGTAAAATAGTGGGAAAAGTAAGGTGGATTATGGTGGAAGACAGTAAGGTTGGTTTTGCGTATCACGTGTGTTCTAAAGTGGACTGTTTAAATTAAATGTAGTTGAATTCCTAGTGTTTTAACGATCAACAGATAGCTCACTCTGTCAAGAAAATAAAGCATTTGGTCACATATAGTTATCTAACTGGGAAACAAGTAACAAAACCACATGAATCCAAGCAACTCAAATTCAGGCAATTTTTGAAAACTAAGGTTGGATTCAGATCCTATGGCTCTGACCAGTATCAGGGATTGGGCTTGCTCTTTTGCTTTTTTTCTTTGCAGGAAGAGGTTGAGGTAGTGATGTGATGTGTACTGATGGGATCTTTCAAAGAAAGTATGTGGAAACAATTATTACTTGAAGTAATAAAAATGAGTAGAATTTTCTTAATATGTCAGAACTTAATGATAAATTGTTATACAAACATATATGCACAAATTTAATTTAAAAAACCAACCTGTTTCAAAGAATTATTCAGAACAACTTCTAACTTTTCTTTGATATTTATTGAACCCATGTAGATCTTCGGTTTACTTCCCAACAAATTCTATAGCCACTAATTTATTTGATGTTTGCAGATGCCTTTTGACACATATACATAAGGAATTTGATATTCATTTACCCTAATCCATGAAGTTGGAGTTAGGACCTTCATAAAACAACGTTTAGGTGACAATTTAGCAGTATTTTAATAAAAAATTTGAGTACTTCACCATTTCTACGTTTTAGAATGGAAACGGTTAGAGAAGTAAACGTACAGATCTGATACACAGGCACTCTGAACAGACAAAATTTCTTAGAGTCAAATTATGAATAGGGCTTTTGTTCCGCTTTTGGAGCCTCTATCTTTCCACTGAGAGAACTCACGTACCCACATTGCAGCTCTGGCGGACTATTTCACTATAGACAAATCAAGAAAAATATGTCGTAATGCAGGCAACAATATAACTTCTTTTCCATAAAATCCCAAATAATATCACGCAGATCTGTGGCAGCAGAAGTGGACTCTCTTTAATCTGCTTTTAACTGAGTAACCATAGCGTCTGTGACACCTCAATTATGAATTCCCTTTTTTTTTTAATATTGTATGACTCACAGCAGAAACATTCTTGCATTCATTGCCAGCGTTTAAAGACAATAACCAGCCTATTCAGAAGTAAATTCCTACTGAAATAAAAATTTCTACATAAGGGTATTTCTGCATACAAACCTATCCTGTGCTATGGCTTTTCCAGGACTTAAGCCCAGCACGAGCATGTCAGGGCTCAAAGTGACGAGAGATGCAAAGCCCTACCCGCAGCACAGTACCCGGCTGTCTTCGCAGTGGATGCCTGAACCTTCCCCGGCATTCACTCTTACGGGTGTCACAACAGACACTCATAGGAAATTGAGAATGTATAACAGTGAGAGTGATTGGCCAAATATCATCTACCACCAGAGTTTAAGTTCATTCAGTTTAGATACCTGCTTATGTTAAACGTGTTGGCTGATTTTAAACAATGCTGATCTATGGCCTGATCCTTTTGCAAGGAAAAGGCTGTACAATCTCAGCTAAAACAGTATCAATTCAGTGACCAGTAGCTTGTTTTGTTTAATAAAACAGCATTCTTCATTCTTAGGTCCCAACAATGTAACTTGTATTCAAGGATCCTGGCGCCAAGCAGATGTTCTTCTAGATTAGCATTGGATCCTGTGAACCACACACAGGGATCACTGCAGCCAGAGCAGGCTGCTCCATAAGGGGAGGCAAGCAGCTCCTGAGTGGAGTAAATGTAGCTCCCAAGCAAAAGGGGGAAGCCTCCAGCAGGGCTTCTCACAGCTCCTTCTCACCCATCAGCCTTTCACAGCCATCTGATCCGAGGTTACACAGCTACACCACATCAGTGCTGGCCTCCAGCACAGGCAGTCAGACCTCTGCTGGGGGACTGCACCCAGGGTCCTCATACTGTGGATTTAAGGATATATTCGTGGTCTCTGATTTGTTGGTTGTGATTAAAATAAGCTCATTTCTTACCGCCATGTATACTCTCTCATTTTCTAAAGTGTAAAAATACATGCTGCTTTCTATGTATGAGTGGCAGTGTTCCTTTGGCTCAAATGCTTTAAATGTCTGGTACTGAGTATAGGAGAACTTGTATCCCACTTCTGTCACAAAGCTACGTGGTAAAGGAGGAGTAAGAGCAGTAGAACCAGTCCATCCGAACTACAGATTTAAATTTGAGATGGACCTGAAAGACAACATCTAAAATTTCAACATAGAGTTTGACTTTCCACCCACAGTTCACTTTTATTCATCTCTGTGGTTTTGCTGTGGACCATTAGGAGTTTAAGGACTAGTTTCAAAACTTGAGCTGTAGACTTGGGTTGAGATTCAGAAATCCAGAAAATCCTGTTACGATGAGGCTTAGTGTCAGTCCTTACCTAAACACAACTTCCCTTGAGTGGAGTGAGTGTTGCTTAAGTACGAACTTCTGAAGTATGCCCAAAAATAGGAATGAAGCACATCTTGGCAATGGCTACAATTCCTCATATTTATGAAAGCAATCCTGGCGCATGATGACATTTTCAAAACTAGCATCCAGTTATATGTATTTCTGGAAAAAAAACTAAGACTACTTCAACAGAGGATAAGAATATATTATTCTCCCAGTCTCATTTTTCTGAAGTATGTGTGATGAAAGTGCTTCCCAATCATCCCTTTTATTTCTTCAAGCAAACACTTCAACCAATCAGATTTCACTAACTTTTTAGAGAAGTTGCAACGTTCCTGGCATTTTCTAGCACTACTTTCTTTTCCATGGGATCCCGGAAGTTTCACGAAGACTCTGCTCTCTGGGTTTCACAGATTAGACCGGCAACATTTTCCTTCTTCGATGCAATATAATTGATATCTTGATGCTGCTTCAGGAAATGCTAACTTGAGCCTAGAGAATGAAGCAGATATGCAGGCTATGTCTACGTTGCATTTGATGTTACTCTATCCACGTTCATGCTGCAGACTGCAGGGTGCTTCCAGGCTATTACAGGGATGTCCATACATAGGGAGGCACTGTAGTTATGTCAGAAAAAGAAATCAGACCTTTTGGCTTTGAAAACGTTTTCGAGTGCATATTTGTGCAACCTTATGTGTTTCAAGATGTGGGTTTGTGCCTCCAAGGCACTATTTCAGGAAGCATGGTATCTGTATAGTTATGTGACCATATTCCTGGCCAGGCCAGGAATTTTGTTCAAGGAGTGTTATTCAATACAAAATACTTTTGCTGTTCTTACTAGCATAAGTTGTAGCCAGAGCCTGTCAGGGTCAGCTCCAGAGAGTCTTGCTAGGCGGTGCTTGGCGTCCCAGGGTTTGGTGTTCAGCTGGCATTGCAGGAGGAAGGCCTGCAGCTGCAGGTGAAAGCCAAAGTGAAAACATAGGTATAGCTGCTGTGGCTGTGCTTGTCTACTACCAACACTGCTTTTTGCTTGTCACTGTAGGTGCAAGACAGACTCTGGCTCCAACAGCCACCAAGCGCTTAGCCCTTCTGGAGCTGGAGTGTGGTGGTGTGATATCCTCCCTTGTGCCTTGTCGGTGTGACAGTGTGTGTAGTCAGCCTAGCAAACAAGACAGCTGAATCTCCCACCTGTGCTGCAGAGTCTCTGAAGAAGCACCTCACAGGTGAAGGTAAGCACTGGTGGTGCAGGCTGTGGCGTGGCCCTGTAGTTGTCCCGGCAGCAGTGCTCGCAAGCAGATCAGCCGAGGCCTCCTCATTGCATGTACTGCTGGACACGTGAGGAGGATCCTCTGCTAGCTTAACTAGGTTACTCTCTCAGTGCCTCGGAGCATGCATAAATAATTGACAGTGGACAGTCAGGGTTTCTGACCTCAGGCAGTGTACAATAAGGTGATACAGCTGAGATCACAGAACCTGTATCACAAAACACAGTTTCAGGTATACTCTGTACCTTCCATGCCAAGACATGACCATTATATGAAAATCCATGGACGCAATTATCACAAAAAGTTTTCCTGAGCTGTGACTGCATCCAGTAGTCCATGTAAACAAATACTTAATAAAAAAATACTTTTCCACAAAGAGGCACACCCCATCAAAAGGTAAAGCAAACTGTACCTCAAAGAACTGGGCAATGGCTATGTAATCATTGCTTGAATCCAGACAGTCTTTATCAGCTTTAAAATATGTCTGTGATCTCTCTTTATAAGCATATAGATCTCAGCAGGTGTTTTGCCTGAAGGGTTGTACAGCACCGGGCCTTCAGAGAGTAATCAAGCCAAAACTCATCATATGGTTTCAGAATAAAACTGTTACGGATATTTTAAATATTTCCAGCTTTAATTAAGTCTAGCTACTATTACTCACTCCTATTTAATGTACCACCATTGTAGTTTAATTGCAGATTGACTTTCTTTCCATTACCACTAACTAGCAGTTGGTTTTATGAGCCCTGTTTTTCTCCCACTCTGATAAAAGTCCATTATACAATAAAATCTGACTTAATTTCAAATGCATTCTGGTCACTGTGTTTTATTTCAAGTGTCAGTAGCCATAAAGTAGAAAGCTGATCCTGCAACAAGGAAAAAATCCAATATTAAATTAATGCATGATAGCTTTGTACAGTGTAATTTTGGACACTGAGAAATTTTGTCAGCATGGCATTTGCAGTTGGTAGTAGATTCAAGAGATACAGTACTCCTCTCAGGAAATAAGTCAAAAGCATGGCCTGAATATTATTACTTTTAGCTTTACCTTGTGGCTGGAAAAAATGAGCTCCCTATTGCTTCTATCAGTACCCCCTATTTATTTAGGCAGTACTGAGGGTGAGGGTGGAAACGTGATTTACATGGTAATTGTTTTTAAGAGTGTTTTCATTCCCTTCTATAAGTGACTTTTTAAAACAGAAGGGAAAAAGTGCATTTTGTTCCTTGATGGTAACAATGTTGTCGGTTGTACAGTACGGCATGACAGCTACCTCCGTGCTGTAATACAGAGCTAATTGGCTTGGGGCAGTGCTTCTAGAGGCTTCTGCTTGGAGAAGTAGTTCTGGTGGGGCTACATCAGGAACCTCTGCACTGTGCGTTAGGTAAGTAACCTTGTACATTTCCATCTGTCTTGATCTGTTAGCTCTTTACAATTGTATGTTGCTTCAGACAGCATTTTTTTATTTTCTTGTACAGTAACTCATGCAATTGTGTTCTTCCTCTGCAGCACAGTAACACTGACAACATTAGAAAATTGAGATGATGTCAGACAGCTTAGTTCCTTTCAGGTGCACTACAGAGCAGAAAGCAAATGCAAGAAAGATGTATTTATCTCCATTCTGAAGTTGCCACAGGCCAGTTTGGTCCCTGGAAAAATTCCAGCTACCCTAAGAGTTGCCCTAACTTGTACCATAATTGCTATGTTTCCCATAGGGCTTTTCAGCACTATGCATGACAAGTACTAAAGAACATCTCAGCCACACCTCAGACGGCTTTCATACTGGCTTGCGCACGGAAAGATCCATAGCAAACGCTACCAGCCTAGTAATTTCTTCATTTTGGGGGAAGACCTCTTCTGGTACAGGTGTTCTTGGGAATGTGAAGAGAAGTAAAAGGGGAGAGCCAGGGACAGCTAATGGCCTCAATATGTTAATGAATTCTACTAAAACAGAAATCCCTGGGCCTGGCATGAGAGTTCTTCTGGCAAATAACTTCTCTGGTATATTTAAGATAGGTCTATTAATATATAATTGCTTCAATTATTGTCTAACTTAATTAACACTTACAAAGTGTTCCTAAATCTTTGCAAAGACCCTTGTATGCGCCTATAGTTATTTACTAGGTATTATGGCAAATAAAACCACACTCCCTATGTTCCTCATTGAACATGTAAAAGCCGTAAAAATTTTGCACTCAACTTAATCAGGACACCCTGAGCTTGATGCTTTTTCACAAGTATTCTGAGTCATCACCACAGCTTCCAATAATTGCCCCACAGTCCTCCATTCTTTACAGCATTCCCTTTTCCATTTCCTGAAGAGTCACCATTCTTAACTCCTCTGTTTCCCTGCATGTAATCTGGCTAATATGCCATTCTCAAACACAGTTTGTTATTCTGTGTGACTATATGAGAAAACAGGAGGGGAAATGAGTTGGAGCAAACTTTTTGTTTGTCAGTGATGAGATACGGTGTCAGCATGCTGTCACAGCCCAAAAGTGCAAATGACTGGGTACAACTATAGCACTTCTGAAAAAAATTTCTGGTGAGCCTTAAGTTTTCATCTTTAATTTTTATCTCTCCTCTTAACAAATAATACATCACAAGTAAAATTTCCCACCTCTCACTGAGCTGTTTTTTGGGTACATATTTTGATGTGCATGTATTTAGACCTTATGTGAGTTTTACACAAACAGAGATGGTTACCGTTGAATCACTGCATACATTTCTGGCCAATAAAACAGACCATTTAAATAATTAGCATATAACCACTAGGTACATTGAATGAAAAGTCATACTGAGTCATCTACATAGTAAAGAAAAAATGCTTTAGCTGCTTCATCCCTGAAAATAGGTACCTCATTAGTCACTGATAAACTGCCATGCCAAGCAGGTAATACTGGTAAGATGGAAATGGAAAATATGACAGTCATGAGGTGGAACAAACCATGCCATGGGAAAATGAATTGACCTGCTATGATGATTCACATCTAGCTAACCAACCCGAAGGACATTCTGTGAACCCTGTGAAAAGTGGAGGAAGCAGATGCTCGAAACAAATGTAGACATGAGGGTACAGAAAGGATACACAAAATCCCAAACCTGAAAGTGGATGGACACATGCACATCTAGTGTTACCTGAGTTACAGAAGGATGAAGGATTCTATCAGTAAAGAAGCAGTTAGTCTTTGCTTTTTGCTTTGTGAAAATCACTTGCTGTTCTAGTGTGACTCCAAGGACAATTTAATGTCAGTTATGCCTAGTCATTGTGAAACTCCTAGCTAAGCAGTTTGTAGGTAGTGCCAGCTGATTGCAAAAGTGACTGCCGATAAGCCTGTCAATGCTTGCACAGAGAATGGATAATAATTAAGCATTCATTTAAACATAGTATTTGAAGCAGGAATATACTATCTTGTGTTCCTTGAAATATCTTATTTGTGTACGTCAACATCTCTGTATCTGAAAGGAAACAGTGTTAAGCTGCTAGGCGTACTAGTCTGAAAGGAACGCCACATTACAGTTCATACCAGTCAGTGTAGAATGGAAGAATTGTTGCATGTACCAATCAGCTGAATGTCTGACTCCACAGAAGAAAGTATCAGTTAAGAAAATTGATTTTTTTCCCCCTAAAAGTGACTCATTACAAAAATTTCAGTCTGTGTATAAGACAGTAAGAATTTCTTGGAACTTCAGAAGGAACGTCAGGCGGAGCAACCTGAGAATTCATGAAGTATTAGGGATAATCTCCTGAGCTTGTAGAACATAATTTGCATGCTAAATTCCTTACAGTAACATTTTAGGTACTGGCAGTAATCAAGCCATGTCCAGGCACCTCATGCCAGGAAGAATCATATATGACAAACAGTGCACTGAGATCTGCCCTAATTTATATAACTTTTGCAAAGGTGTCGACTGAAGTGCAGCCTCATAACACAAACTGGCTCACCCAGTGTCTCTCAAACTCTCCCCTTTAATGTCTGAATCAGACTCTGGGATGTCCTATGGATGTCCCACCACAATTAGAAGCAACTTGAGCCACAGTTATCTGCTTTGATGAATAAAAAAAATTAGAAAAAGGCACGCATTGTAAAAATGCCCTTAATCAAATCCTCCTCTCCTTCCCTTTTTTGTGCAAAAGCACACAGCTAATGCTGGATTTTGTTGTCTGCTTGCACCACATGTGTTCATATACAGCCAGGAGAATGATGAAATAGAAGATTAAACCACATTTTTTGCATCTCACTTTTTGCAGACTGTGGCAGTGCAAGCTTGTCTATCATTCCTCCTTTGAACATTGCAAAGCAAGCATTTTTAGGAGGAATCCTCTGGCAGTGTTGTCGGCAAATCCTGTCGCCATCTCTTTATCCCCAAATTTTTGTGGTTGGACCGAACTTTGCAAAAAAGCTGCCTGTACTGGCATTTGTTATGTGTAACAGAGAAACTTTGTTCTGACCCATTATGTTTGGAATGCATAAGATAAAACCCTCATATTATGGACAAGTTTAACAGCAGGACAAGAGGATCTTCACTGCTTTCAGAAGTGGATTCCCTATATTGTTATTAGAGGTGGCTCTTTGTAAGCCCGTCAGTATGCGTGTTAAGGAGATGAACTGGGAAAAGTCATAAACCTTTCCCTGCATGGACCATGGAACGATCCTGATCTCAGGGCCTTCTATCTTTTGTTTGATCTTTCCATTTTTGGTAAGGTCTCAGACTGTTGTGCACCGGAGTGGGCTGTTTCCAGAGAATAAGGACCACAGCTGTTCTTCCTGGACTGTGGCCCTGGGGAATGATTCCTTCAATTCCCACATTAGGAGAAACCTTGAATTCACAGCTTTTAAATCAGGTCCTTGCTTTCCTCCTTACATGCTTGTCATCCCCCTTGGAGCTAAAATTAGGCCTTGGCTTCTGCTGTCATCTCTTAATACTGCTCCAGCAGTGTGATTCTGCTCTGTCCAGCATGTAATGGCAAATTCTTCCCCCTGACTGTAGTACGCTTTTACGTAACAGATTCCATCTACACAGTGACAATGGCAATACGCACAGATAAGGGTATGGAAGATCGGCCCATACGAGCATGCTCAAAAGCGTGTCCGGCTTTCGATTCACCTTGGTCCAAAACACCTCAACATCACTTTAATGAGGAGGCAGAGCACAGTGTCTCATTGTTTATCTGAATTAGTGAGTAGGTGGCAAATAACCTAGCAATAAGCAAAGAGCTGAACTGCACATTTGGGCAGCCACTGCTGCAGGCACGCGAGTAGAGGCACATGCCCCCAGCCAAAGGACAGATGCTTCCTGCTTCATGCACAGGCGACAAGCTTGTCTCTGTCAGGGCATATGTATGCGGCGCACAAGAGGGACAAAGTTGATTACTGTCTTCTCAAAAAACAAGACTGCTTCATGCAGTAAAGGAGTTGTAGACACTTGAACTGTGATGTACTACAGGCTCTTCTCCACCTGAAATGCTGAAAATAAAATACTTCACTGTCCATAGAGAGGATTGCTTAGTGGTGTAAACCTCTCACTTGCTATAAAAAGAGTCCGTTGAATGACAGAACTGAATTTCAGCAGTGTTTTTTAGTGAAATTTACCAAGTCAGGATCTTATGTACTGTCCTGCTTGTTCCATGTAGCAAGAAGTGATCTCTTTGTACTAGCAAGCATAATGCTGTATAATGGCTGACTACCTAGTTCCCTACTTCCATCCAGACCTATTTCAAGCTATGTAAAATTATTTCTATTTGAATATTTTATAAGATATTTCAGGATAAGAAACAGTCCAAACAGAAAATACTACTGAAATAAATGCTAAGTCAACAATGACTTATAAAGGATCTGCCTCAATTAACCAGATTTAATTTCTCTCATATATTCAATGTAATAAACCTAGTAGTCCTGAAATTATACATGGAGTTTTCTAGTCAAGCCTTGTAATTATACTGTAATAAACAGGAAAAGATATTTTTTTGCATTGAATATACGGGCAAAACCAATATAAAATTTAATTACATATTGTAAAATACCAACAAAGGACAAATATTAATTTCTGCTTCTTTGAAGGCTACTCTGTGCTTTGGTGCAAAAAGTATTTGGATTGAATTGATGACATATTTGGACAAAATTCTTTATAAAATGTGAAATACAATGCTTTAAATAAAGAAAGCAATGTTTTAAAGTGAATAAGATAAAGCTGTTGCTTTAGGTATACCCCATATTGCAATAATTAAGAGATTCAAAGTTACCCAGTTATCTTTCATCTATCTTGTTACTTTCCATTATTGATATATTTGCATTAGTTAGTAACACAGAACTTATGTAAGTGAAAACTTTCTGACTTTCAAATCTTAAGGGGTAGCTTAATTAGCCAAGCTTGTAAGAGCAATTTGTAAAATAAAAACCTCTTCTCTGTTCTGGAATGAATAAAGACTCACATACTTAAGTTTCAGTTGTTTTAAAATCAGAAGCAGTAAAAACACAGCATAGTTAGGAGAAGGATATATTGCAAAATACTTGTGTTTCAAGGTCATTAATCCTTTCTTCTTTTCACTTTTAATTAAAGATGTGGTAACATTAGAACACTACCCATCTCCTGGTGGGACTTCTGAAATCCTATGACAGTTCAAGGAAAAGTTCATAGCAAGAGTAAGTGCAATGTAAGGCAAAATTTAGTCCATTATCACAAAAAGCAGACATTTGATTTTCCATCTGCTTCTAATGCTATATGACAGGTACTTTGTTTTCCACTCCTAAGGGGAAAAAATATTTTAAACTCCACAATTTATATATGTAAAGTAGAATTAATGATTTACTAAGTAACATCAATGGTTCAACACTGAACAAAGGTAGAACAAACCTTTTGCTTCATTCAACAAACTTTCAGAAGGCGGCTCTGAACCTTTTTCAAACCACACACCATAAACATTGCACCAAAATGTGTCAATCTAAGCAAATACTCATGCATGACTTTGGATTTTTCAGAAACTTATATGCAAGGTTGGATTCAGTAAATAGCTGTGCAATCTGCCCAGGATTAAATGACAAGATACTCTCTATTACATCCACCTCTTCTTATGCATGACTGCCCCATAACCAATAAACAGTAAACAAGGTGTAAATTTATATCCTTGCAAACACTCTCATTCAGAGTAGAAGTGGCCATTTTGGGGGCTACTGGTCACATAGCACCGCACATTTATGTTTTGCTTTGTATCAGGATAATTACCTATGTGAACATTGCCTCTTTTTAAGTAGAGAGTGTGTATCTGGAGGCAGAATGTGACTGTACCCTAATACATGGTGTACAGAACTGTGGTAATATAACTAAATAGCAAGCAGTTTCATTCAATGCATTATAAAAAAGCATTTTATATGTTTGTATTTATACATCTTGCACTAATCCTGGCCTTCAGCTTTTGGGAAACATGTTTTAATAGCCTCTCAGCTATTTCTTACTGAACTGAAAGTTGCTGCCTTCTTCTACAAGCTCTTCTGCTTTGTAAATCTTCTAGAACCACAGTGATATGAACAGTATAAACAGTAAAAATAATAACATTTAAAAAATCTTATACATCCTTTTGAGTAGGACATAATTTTACCACAGATTTTTAATAGGATATATGCAAATACTTTAGCAATGCCTTTGGTGCTTGTTACGAAGACCCACACTACTAGAAACCATATGGGACAGTGAAGAGCTCTTTCTTCCCATTTATGTGGTGTATTTGAGTTAACAAGCACAGGCACTATTATTATGTGATCACTAATATGGCACATTTCTGAAACCTGCTGAGACTTGAGGAAAATTCTAGGCTGCACTCGAACTGGCCCAATAGCTAACATTCTTGTAGCCATTTATGGAAAATATTGCACTAATGTCGGTTGGATTCCCTGTTTGCTTTGCTCTAGTCCATCTACAATGCAGCAGGTAAAATTATTTACCTAGGTCAACAGTTTCCAGGCCTTGCATAATCTCTCTCTCTTTTGTATCTCATCTAAGTTCATATTACTTCACCTCCATCTTCTCTTTAGCCTTCTTTGCTCCCCACTTCTGCTCCTGCTTGCCATTTATTTCATCTACAAGGTTCTTTTCTGTGCCACTAGCTATGCATGTGATGCCCTTCTTATTCTAGACCATTCTGCTGGCACCCTCCCCTCGAGCAAAAATCAGACATAGCCACTATCCTTATTTAACTTGTGGTTGAAAGGCAACTTTGTTGTCATTACCACTATACACAAGTGTCTAACCTAAGTGTACCGACAGTACCAATTTAGACCTGTTTTCCCCCTTCTCCAGCCTCTCATTTCTTCATCCTGACTTGTACCACATCTGGAATTTAGACTGAAGATGTGTTTTTCTTATTTAGCATTGGAACAGCGGGAGGACGGTGTATTGAGCATTCTTGTGAATGTGGCTCTACAAGCACAAAGATAAGCACAGCCCCTGCCCAGCTGAGTTTGCTATCAACGGGTCTTCTGGTTCAGGTCCCTCCTCACCTATGAGAAATACAAAACTTTAATAAATACAAATTAAAATTGCAGAAAATAGGATTAACAGTTCCTCTAAATTTTGAAACAAAAGGTAAAGGAGTGTCAAATTTGAAGGAAATGGTAGGAATTCTTCCTCGTGCTTTTGATTATAGGCTGTTAGGAGGAAATTTCATTCATAGGTCGTAAGAATTTTACATTTTCTTCTAAATGGGCAGTAGGACTAGATGGGATATTTAGAACCAGTCAGAGCTTCTTCTGACATACAACTTGTTTTCTGCATTCCCTCATTTTGGCAACTGATGATGATCACTCCTGAAAGTCATGGTCAAAAGATAATGGTGATAAATTATTTGGTCTTACTCTATGTGACCAAAAGATTATGTTAGGAGTATCAAAATGGGGTTGGATCTGAGTGAGTAAATGAAGCTTTAGGCAAGAGGACCATCAGATTTGTATAGCATCTGTGTGCCAATTAGTGCTATTACTACAGGGCAGCTCATGCTATGGATAAAGCAGCATGATCAAAATCTACAGAATAAAATACAGCAAATTCAGAATAAAATCTTCCATCAAGGAAGTATCTGTACACAGAATTTGCGAATAGAAAGCAAGCATAAAATAGAACATCAGAGTTCACTGAAGTTTTCTGTCCAAAAATTGTAGACAAAAACCATGAAGGATGGAGAAAAGCCAGTTTGCATACCAAAAGCAAATCTAACTTTTAGAAATGCTTTTGCAAAACTGCGGTACTCTACGTGTACATAATGGTTGTTTAGGAAAAAGAGGAAAACTGGGGCTATCTAATGATCTGTCTGTACTAAAGTCAAATCTATCAGTGTCCTTGGTAATGCTTAAATATGGCTGTAACTTGTTTATGCTGCATTACTTCAAACATTTTAGGGAAAATGTATTTTAAAGTGGTTCCCTTAGATACTACCATGAATTTGTTGAAGAAGGAAGTATGGTCTGCTGTTTAAAGCACACGACTGTGAGTCAGAAGACATAGATTATACCCCCTGCACTGATAACTACTGACTACGTGGCTTCCTCGTCTCTAAATTGGGAAATAGTACTGAACAGAGGTAAGAAGGACACAAGTCATTACTGCTTACAGTATTATAATTGTAATAATCAGAACAAAGCCTTAAGAGTACTGATTTATTAAGAAATCTGTGGGAAAGAAGCAAATCACCTGTACGTTTGAAGTTCTGGTAACTTGTTCTAAGACAAAGTGAAATTTCTGCACTGTGTTGGTGGATGGTTTGGGAATGCAAAGTATCAGTCGTTGCATTTGTTAAGCAACAGCCATCTAAAGGTCACCATGGCTCCAAAGTAGAACTGTGATCTCATAGCTGCAGTTTTTGCCCTTCCCTGTTCACACCCCTTCCGTGTTTATGACTGTTATGCTGGAAGGTATTGATGGCTTCCATCTTCCCTATATAGACAGCCACGTATCCTGTAATGATGTGCAGACTAACTATACCCCATAACGTCTTGATGTTGGAAACAAACGGAGGCAACTGCCCAGCTGACTGTATCTTAAGACTGATCAGAAACTAAGCTTGTGAGTCTGGAGGTTTTGCCTGGGACAGGAAAGGGCAGTCAGTGCAAGGCTGACTCAGGCTAAGAGACCAAATGCATACAAGTGTACGTGGGCAATAACATCTGGGGAAAAAAAGGCAGTGAGGAACTCGCATACCCAGATATGAGTAAGGCAGGACAGCTTACCTGCTGTATTCTTTGTACGATAAAAGTTGAGCTGGGTGTTTACTCAGTGCAGGGAGGCAGGAGTGCACTGAGGAACTGTTAACACATATATTCACTTTTTGTGATTATAGCAAAGGTTTGTAACAGAATCAACCCGGCAAGGCTCTGAAGGCTCATCACTTGGACCTCACGGAAGGTGAGTGGAAGCAGCAGAATGAGGAGCAGAACTCCATCGCCTCCTTCCCTATGCCTGTGCCCGGGAGGGCCCGGCTGCTGTTGGAACAGCATCTCTGGATTGTGTGCAGGGGCGGTTAATACTGGAGGAGCTGCCCCTCCCAGCGGCGACAGGAGCAGTTAAAACTGATTTCCCAGGCTCTACCCTTTCCCTCTTATGCCACCACTTTAGGCGTTCATCAGATGACAAAGCAGATAGCTCTACTTCGTGTAGTACACTTTCAGTGGGGAGGGATCATCAGCTTTACTTCACAGCAAAACTCGTGGTCTGCTACAACATGAGACCAAATCCTTTTACATAATTTTAAAAGCACTTTTACTGCTCCTTTTTATGGTATCATCACCTCGGGGCTTATGTAATAAAAAAATAGGCTTACAGCCTCGGCTGTCTGGAACAAGCGGCAGAAGAAAGGGGGAAATGAGAATATGGGTTGAGTATTCCCTTTTGGTCTTCAGACGAGCCAGCCTTGCAGGCTGCCCGTTTTGCCTATTTGAGCTATGCTGTGCTGAGTCAGCAGAAAGCAAATGTGATGTGGATGACAGACCCGTAATTACAGCAACACGTGAATCTGCGCCTTTTACTGCCAACGGCGACATTTCAACATTTGCTACGGATAAGTAAGGCTTTACTTTATGTAAAATGCCGATTCTTAGGGTAGGCTGAGTACGGGACCCTTTGCTCCCCTCCAACGCGTTACAAGCCTGACCTCTCACGAACTCTCCGGTGGCCGCTACTCTTACGGGCCTGTCACAGCTTACGTTACCGGCTAACGAAGATTCCCTTACCACAGCTGAGCGCCGCGGTCACGTCTTTCGCTAAACGGCCCTTCTTCACGGGCAGCACTCGGGCTGTCTGCCTGCCCCGGGCTCCCAACGCTCCTCCCCTCCAGCACCCACCCGCGCCGACCCTCCGACACGCGGGCGGCTGGTGGTGGGGGTGTTATTTGAGGAGCTCGGTGCCCGCCTCCCCTCCGGCAGCCGGCGGCGGGGACTCCCCTCAGGCCCGCGACGGCGCCTCCCCGAGGCGGCAACGGCTGCGCGAGAGGACGCGAGGGGGCGGGGGCAGCGGGCGTGACGGCGCCGCGTTGGGAGCGCGCGACGATCCCGGAAGCGCGAGGCCGACGGGCGGCGGGCCGGGGCCGCTCGGAGAGGCGAGGGAGCGCGAAGCTGCGGTGACGGCGGCGGCTGCCCGCCTCCCCTCCCCCCCACCTCCTCCTCCTGCTCCTCCCGCGCGGCGGCCATGACGAACTTCATCTCGGTGCAGCTGAAGAAGGCCTCGGAGGTGGACTTGGCCAAACCCCTGTGCAAGTTCATTCAGCAGAGCTACCCGGGCGGCGACGCCCAGGCCGAGCACTGCCGCGCCGCCGAGGAGCTCAGCAAGCTGCGCAAGAGCGCGCTCGGCCGCCCGCTCGACAAGCACGAGAGCGCGCTCGAGACCCTCCTCAGGTAGGGCCGGGCCGGGCCGCGCCGCCACAGGCCCCTCAGCGGCCC
>NW_010972519.1:387827-430258 GCF_000737465.1 Haliaeetus leucocephalus
CCAGGTGTGGGCGGGGCAGTCGGGGTTGCCGGGCCGGTTCCGGCGGCCTGCCGGTGGCGTGCTCGCTCGCCCGCCTGCACCCCCCGCCGCGGGCCTGCTCCGACGCTGGGGTGTCTTGCAGCATCCTGGGGTGTCCCGCACTCCCCCTCACCGCCACCGCGCGGCTCGCGTGTTGGGCCTCGTGGGGTGTCGTGTGATGGCAGCGCGGGTCCGGCGGTGCGGCAGGCGGGCGGGCGGGTGGTCGTGTCCCGATCAACTTCCCCTTCCGAGTGTTCGTAACGTGCCAGTCGCGGTTGGGTCTAGGTAGAAACGCCAGACTATTTCGCCTCTCAGCAGAGAGCAGGCGTGTCTTTTGTTTTAGTGTTACGTTTTGTTGTTACAGCTGACAGCTTTCTTTTCGGTTTTGGTTTTGGTTTTTTTACTGTCATGTTTTCCTGTTGTTTTCTGTGTTTAGCAGCTTTCAAATGTATTTGCAAAGTCACATCCTTATTTTCTACTTAACATGCTTAGTTTGCTGTCAGAAAGTTTACTGGCGACTCAATTGTGCTTGAGTTACCATCGGTTAGATGAGCAAAAGATTAATCTGTGCCTTTTGCCTGGTAAACTGCCTAAAGCCTGCTTTAGGACTAACTGCTCCATCATCTACAAAAGCACTTGCTCTTTCTTGTCTCTCTAGAACATTTATGGATTGCAGTATTGACTTACTGCAGTAGTCATGTTGCTCTGTTTCTCTCTGTTGGAAATATTTTGAGCCCATTTATTTTTAGCCCAGCTATTCACTGAGGGAGCTGCAATTAATTCACTAAATTAATACTAAGTACACACTTATATTTGCAAAGCTGGGATCAAAGATTTGCAGTGCCAGAATATGAGTTTTTACATAGGGGCAGCAACTTGTTTTCTTTTTTTAAAGAAGGAAAAAAGATAGAGGGATTTTCTAGGATAGGGAGAAGTGATGCTTGTAGACATGACACATTTCTGTTATATCATGAACAAGTATAAATATATTTGATGTTGACTAGAATTTCTTATTTATAAACTTAAAAAAATAAAGACGAATGGAAGATAAACAAGTGACTGATTAAGAAGGAGGCAAGATTTGTAAAATGAGTTACTGATGTTTTTTGAGCTTATCAACCCTTCACTGGGTGTTTGGGCTATAAAAGCTATGACTACTGATCACGTTTTACAGTATCTTTGTAGTTTCCCATTCTATTCCAGTTGATTACTGTGTGTGCTTTTGAAGGTACTACTGTGTATGCCTTTTGAAGGTCAGGGAAATAACAAGCATCTATGAACTGAAAGAGGGACTCTGCTAGGCAGATTGAAAGGTGTATTATTATCTTCCCCTGAACGCTGGAATTGAGCTTCCTTTTCTGATGGTGCCAGTCAGGGATTTCAGATAGAAACTAATGACAAACCTGTTTGGCCCAGCCACATCACATGTCTTCACCCTACCTAACAGCTCTACACCGCCAAAAGAAGGCGGCTCTCTCTTCAGTTCTGGTCCTGCTCTTACGCCATTTCTGGAAGGCAAAAGGTGTACGTGGCTTTCTGACAGGTGAGCAACTTGAATGAGTTCAGTGGAAGGTCAGATGAACATCAGAGCTGGTGCAAAAGAGGATAAAAGTAGTGCTGCTGGAAGCCAAGGCGCTGAGTGGGACCTCCCTCTTTTAGTGCCAGCAGGTCATTAAATTAATTCAAGCCATAGTATGCAACTTCACCACAGGTCTTCTCACTGAGTACTGAAGGGAAACTACTTGCAATTGCATAATCACCAGTTTTCCTTTTGAGTCAATTCCATATGTGGTGATCTGTTCTCTCTGCTGCTGATCAGTGATCAGCAGATGACTTCAGCTGGCCCGGTTGCTGTTGCAGTAGTCAGGAGGTGTTGAATGTGGCTCTGCACCCATGCCACCTTATGTGAGAGCATGAAGTGATATCCCTGCCCCACAGAAGCTCCTCTCATAAAACACCTGCTTTAAGTGTATTGTTTGAGAATATTTGTGCCCTTTACAGTGGAAGTGAGATAAGATCAAAGTCTGAATTAACTGTAAACTAGAGAAAATAAAACAATCAGATGTATGCTTTCCCTTATCTCTAACAAGTTATGTGTGGTTTGTCCCTGTCTGAGCAGTTATATTCATTACTTACAGTTGCTGGAAAATAATTCTGTTCTTATTCTGTAAGAATACTCTGACATATATTCTGCTAATACTCTGTAAGGCACAGTTACTTTAAAAAGTCAGAATGTCTGTACGCCCAGAAGTTTGAAGTGTCCAGCTGAGTTTATGATTGAAAGAGCACAAGCGCCTGAGTGCCTTTTATTTCCTCTGAAAATTCCCTTACTTCTCCAACTTCCAGTATTTTCCTGTTGCTGTTGAAGAGTTGTACTCAGTCTTATGTTTAAGTAACAACTGTAGCAAGATGTTCGTTAAGGTTGGAGTTTAAAACTGCTTTGTTAGTGAAGCAAGGCTGGAAGAGCTAACTACAGTGTGGATACCCTTTGCATACATTGACTTCGTTGTGGCTTTTTATAGACCATAATACCTAGCAGTGCACTGTAGACCATTTAACTGTTAAGAAATGAGGGCTTAATCTTCTCTGATTAATCTAGGATTTGCCCACGGTTTTGTAATCTTTAGAAGCCTTGTTTTGCTGAGTAGTTATTGCAGATTTTTTTTTCAATGGAATAAATGAACTCAGGTGCAGCCCCATTTCCTAGGCAAACACTGACCAGTAAAGCTTTGAACGCATGTGGCATGCTGTTAGACTGATGAATGGAAATGCTTCTCTTGGAGAAGTGTTTGAGGTACCCAGTGAAAAGGGGCACAGTGTAACTCGGAAGGACCTCAGCCTGCTTCCAAGCTTTCTTTGTTTTGTGAGAATCTTGAGTGCTCTGAAGGTGACGTAGGTGAGTACAGATGTTTCCCCTTAAATTCTGTCATAGCAGATTTGATTTAGTGTTTCTTTTTTTTTTTCTTTTTTTTTCTTCTGAGTATAATTATAGCTTCAAGGGGTTCCTTGCTTCCTCTTGTAATGTTAAAGATAGCCTGGACTTGATTTCTGTTTTCTGGAGGGATGGCATGGTGGTGTGAGCTTAATTGGTTTAATTTTGCTAACAACTCTTGCAGTTCTTAAAAAAAAAAAAAAAAAGGTGGGGTGTGTGTATGGTTTATTTTGAATGGTCAAATTCTCTGAGGGCTGAAAGTTGCAGTTCTGGTTTCCAGCTGTGAGTTCAGGACTCCAGTTCTTATCTAGAAGAATGAAGACAGATCTTGGTCTCTTTCATGTACTTTTGGAGGAGATTTTTCTTTATGATTCTTTGAAGGAGGAACTAGATTTGAGGTTCTTAATGCAATACTTATAATTTAATTAAATTGTAACTTAAACCTTGACTTCCAACTCATTTGACTACTGTAACTCATTTTTACTAGCATTTAGGAGTGTATAATGCGTGTTTTGGTGAAAGATTGTTGTACTTCAAGAGCTAGATCAGGGTTGCTGACATCTGCTCTCCCTTTCATTGCTGTAGTTGGAACTGGGGCAGTTGGTATGTTTGCATGTTTTCTGTAGTTCATCACTGGCACAGCCAAACACACAACGCTCATCTGTGTTGCGTGGGGACTTCTGTTCTTTGTGTCTTGATAGTTAGGTTACTGTACATTTTGTTTTAAATAACACCTTTATGTTTACCCTCATCCACTTGTGCATCAGATGTGGACTTCCCTTTGATATTTATTTTCTGTCTCTGTACTGGTAGCTGTATGCAATTATGTGGTTAAGTCTTTGTTTACCATTTTGGTGTACGTTTAGTTATGTATACCATTATATTTATACATGTTTAGCTACTGCTAAACAAAAGTAAATGATTTTACTCTTTTTTTGGTCTGCAGAGTTTTAAGGAGCTCTTAAATCTTGAGTAGAATTTCAGGTTCTTTAATAAAAAGAAATGACATCACATGCTTAAAATAGTAAAGAAAATAGTAACATAAGTTCTGAACTTGTTTAAAACCAACCAAATAAAAAGCCTTGTGTTCTTGGTATTCATTGATGTTAAATGCAGCAATGTGCATATCTGGGAGGAACATAGACCTCATCGGCTTATTTTCTTTTTCTTTGTGATTCTGTTGACATACGAAGAATAGTCTGTTTGCAAGCACCCAATGCTTAGGCGCGCCCGACTTCAGAAGGACATTTAACAAGCTGTGCTTCTTGACTCTACCCTCATGGCAGATGAGGACAGGGTAATCGTGGAATGTGGGAATACGACTCAGCTTTAGTGGTGGCTTTTGATTAACAAATTGAGGCAGGAGGAGACAGCATGGAAAGTTTCGTTTTCTTTGTGATACTACAATGAAGGAGGTGCATTTAAATATATTGGTTGCAGTGATCTTCAGTGCTAGGGGTTTTTTTTGTTGTTTTTTTTTTTAACTATACCTTTCACATTCTTGGTAAGTTGTAAAAAGTAATCTTGCTTAAACTGCTGTCACAGTAAATATCTGCAGACTTTTTTTTTTTTTTTTTTACCTTAGGAGCAATTTCTTTCAACTCAATTATTAGTGGAAGTCCTCCTGGGTTACTGTTGCAGATTATTTTAGCTTTTGTTATGGCTTAGTATATTGTGTCTTAAATTGCAGTGGCTCAGTTGAAGTCAGAAACATCTAGTATTATATACATTGGCAGATATAATTCACTGAAGAATATGCTAACACTATTTTTTTATTGTTGTATATGACTTTTAAAAATGCTTCTTGAATTTTTAAACAAGTACTTATTGCCTGCAGAACATAACCCTTGTACATCTGCTTCAAGTCTAGATCAATAGTGATTAATATTTAATAACGTAATGTAAGGAAACAGGAACAATGTTAACCCTGTTTCACAGATTGTGAAACTCTTTACTACAAGGTGTTTTGTATATTGAGAACATAAATTCTTAAAAAAAAGAATTTGACCAATATAATGTTGGGTCTATGCCCCTATGGCAAGTGCTGCAGGAAGAGTATAGGAGACAGGCTTCACGTGTTATGTGTTCTAAGCAGTTAGCAGTTTAAAGGTTTTCTGTTCTGCATCCAGACTGTCATGTTTAACAAGTGGTACAGGTGTAGGGTACAACTCTGGAGAACTTTGAATTGCTTAACTGTTGCCTGGATCGACTGTGTGAGGGACTATGCTATATTTGCTGTATTATCTTTCTGGCATTCTTTGCTAAACATCTTCCACTGTGAGTAGACAAAATATTGGCACAGAGAAACTTTTGATTTTAATTCACTGTGACTGGTACAACATACTCTTACTGAAAACTAAGCTTACAATTAGAAAATTTTATCAAGGATTAGGCTCTCCAGTTGATATTGTGCAAGGCAAATGGCATCTATTTCGAAGACGTTGACGTTTAAACAGATGAGTCAGAAATTGTAGGGGAGCAGGATATAATGTTCAGATCAAGAGAGAGCAGTGTAGCTTGTTAATATTAAGTGCTGTACTTAATTTACTTTTGCAGCATGACTTAATGTCTGATGTTCTCTTTGTCTTCCTGTATGTATGTATACAGGGTCTCCTTTGCATGACATTCTTTTCTAATCCACCCTCCATCAGAAAGTGGAATGGGTCAGCTTTATCTGTGATACTCTTCTACTTCTGATTGAGACAGGGTTTCCACATAATCTGTGGAAGGCTACCTCCTATTGAAGTTGTTCCTCTACTAAGAAAATCCCTTTAGGCAGAATTTCTGTCTGTCCTGCAAATCCTTTGTAGTTACAAATGAGCTTCACAATTTGTGTGTGGGATATTTGCACCCTTTTCCTTACATGCCAGTGTAAGAAACAAAACTCTTAATTTGTTTTTATCTAATAGCTATTTCTCTCTTTTTTTTTTTTTGGTAGATACTATGATCAGCTGTGTTCAATTGAGCCAAAGTTTCCATTCTCTGAAAATCAGGTAAGATGACTTATCAAACCATTAAACTGAATCATGGCACCTACGATGTATGACTTCCAAGCCTGTATCTAATCCACTAAACAGTACTTCTCTTGGGCAAATCATTTAATCTCTTCGAGCCTTATTTTCCTAATCTCTGTTTATTTTCTAGTCGGTGATCATGTATAGTCTATACTGAAACTTCACCTCTAGTGGCCATAATTGCCTTTGTTTTACAGATCAGAAATGTTTTGACTTTGGCTAGTAGTCACTGTGGTGTATGTCAGAAAGAGTTGTGTTGGGCTGATTCCTCTTTAACTCTCCTTTTTCCAGGAAGTTTATTTCATACTATGTTCTAAAGGCTTTTAAAAACATAATTTCTATGGGAAAACCTTCAGTAATGGATGGAATATGATATTTGTTTTTTGAAGTAGAACAGATGTTTCATTCACAACAGCTAACAGAATTAACCCCCTTAAGAGCTTACCACTTAATTCCTGCCTCTGCATCTACAAGTGGCATAATTTTTATATAGATATAGTGTTCGTTAAGTTTTGGGGTTTTTTTCCTACCATATTTCTTTAGAATCCTGTCTCTGAGAAGAAATTCAGCTTAACTCCTGCCTATTGAAGTCTTCCTCAGGTGGAGACTGGAACAGACCTTTAGGCTCCTGTATTTTGGTGGAAAAAGATGTAGGTTTTCTTTGGATGTGTTTACAAATAGGACAGAATTTACATTTCTTTCCTGATCAAGTCATATTTAAATGGTAATGTTATTACTAAATGAAAAAGTTTCTTTCAGACTTACAGGTTACAAGTGAGGGAATAGATTTAATGCAGTTCAAACTGATTTGAGTTTTGCATGTAGCTGCATTCACTTGTAGCCAAGAATTGCACTGTGGTTTTTAGTGTGCAAATGTTTTGCTACGGGCATCTGCAAACCCTGAGACATGGAAAACTGAAAAACTTTAAGAGCAAGTTCTGCAGATCTGTAAACTGTTCCATCAAAGAGAAGAAGTAGTCAGTGAAAGCAGCAATGAACAGCGGAGGACCAGAACTTCCTGAACTAGAGTTGCTGCTAGAGAAAAATACGTTATCGAGCAGTACTGTGTTCTTTCTGAAGTTATTCTTCCCAACCACTTTAAACCGAGGAATTTTGATATCTTTTCTGGTTTTATACCAGTTGCCTACAACTAGTTTGATCAGCTGAGTAAGAAATCAAACTGTGGAACTTCAGTGCAGATTCTGTGAAGTATTTGCATTGTCTATGAAATATATGCTGGAAGTAGAATATAAAACACAGTGGTTTTTACCCGCATTCTCTTCCCTGAATGCATTTGCTCGTAATGCTGCTATTCGTTTCACTCAAAGTGATTGAATTTTGGTATTACGAAACAGTTCCAAATATGCTAGTAATTTGGAACAGTGGAAACTGCTTGGTTGGGTGGTTTCCTTTAACTGTGACTGTACCAGACTGTCAGACTTCTTGGGAGAGGAATAGCTTGGTTTGGAAATAAATTTATTTGTCACTCAGAATATGAGCAGAGCTAAAAGATTATTTTGAGAATTTCTGTCTTGTCTGCTTGAAATGTTTTGAGCAAACTAACAGGAAGGAAAAAAAGGAGAATAGATTTTTTTTTTTTTAAATAACATTTAATGATTTCCTGAAACTTCCAGGATGTTTGTAATGTTACAAGTGAATTAAATGTTTTTTATGATTAGAATATAAAAGGATAAATATGTGAATTTGGGATATTTCCTGAAGAGTTCGTATTTAATTTCAGAGATAAAGATCTTTCTTTTTCACAACTTTCAGGTCTGTGTAACATTTACATGGAAAGATGCTTTTGATAAAGGATCACTTTTTGGAGGATCTGCCAAATTGGGTATGTGAATGTACTGAAAGTGCAAGTATTAATGATACTAGATTTTGGGAATATTTTTATATAGTTGAATTGTTAATAGTCTTTCTAGTATTCTCAACATAGCTTTCAAATGAGTTCAACTGTATTGGTAACAGATTAATCACTTCAACATTGGTAAAGAATAAATGGGCCCCAGGCAAAGAATTTCTATAAAATTGAGGTTTAATATTAGTTTTCCAGAGGCACAAACAGGGACAATTCTGCACTGCAAATTCAGGATCATTACATGGATTTGGAACACTTGCCAATAGAGAAACTCAGACTAAATCCTTCTGAGTTAAGTGAGGAGCTGTTCAGTCATGTGTCATCATTCTTTAGTGTTTCTATTTATACCTAAGCATTCATCACGACTAGCACTGCGAGATGACCATTGCAATTTTTAAGCTTCAGACAAAGCCTGAAAAAATGTTAGAGTACTTAGTCTCTTTTTAGGTTTTTTAAAGTTTCTCTGTCCTTAAAGTAGCTCTCCGTTAGCAACTACTGAAAGTCATTGCAGTTTTCCATGTTCTGAATACACCTGCTAAAGCTGTGCTTGTGTGAACTGCATGTGTAACAATACACCGCATTCCCATGTGTAAGCAGGTGGTGCATACCTTTCCTTGCTTTGTTTTCTAAGAAGTCCTTCTGGATCACTGGAGACCTTCCTGAAGATACTATTTTTTTTCTCAGAATTTGGTTGGTTCTGTCTTCTTTGGGGCTAGCATTTCACGATGATTGAACCTGTTTCATAGTAAAGTTTAGAATATTTAATTATGATTTAAACATAGTTTGTGAATCACCAGAGATGTATAATAATTGTGAGAAAAAGAATTGGTAATCATAATGTTGATGATTATCCTGACAATTTGAACAAATGTGATGTTACAGCAGCTTGAGAAAGCTTGCTTGTCTGCAGGTTAATTATATGCTAGTCTAAATAATCTGAGGCAGGTGGCTAGAGATTTATGTGACAATCCATGTGAAATATCAAAGAAATTCTTAACTGAGATGTGAGTAACACTCAGTTAACAAGCAATGGAATAAATTTTATTTTGAAACTTTAAAGCAGATCTTAGTGCAAAGAAAATAACAAAAGGAGTCTTTTAGTATATATCTTTACAGTGCTGTATCGCAGTTTATCCAGATGCTGCTCTCCAGATTAAGTATAGTGTGTGTGTGTATCTCTTTATTTCAGATCAGAATTAGCAGTGGTGTTTCTCAGTGTAAAGCAAAATTTCCATGTACTGAGGGAGAAGAATTTCTGTTGACATCTAAGAGGAGGCAATCCTGTCTCCAGATGGAAATTCAATGTAAAACTCCTTTGACTTCCATGGGGCCAAGATACAGGGGTGTGACTTGAGAGTTCTGGCTCTTGCTGTGGTGACAAACTCTTTTCTTCCCATCTTCCCCTGAATCCCAAGCCTGTATCACAGGGGTAGCTGACAGATACTGTGGCTGCTTGAAAAGTGACCTAGTTCACAGCATGGCATGTAATCTGAAATATGTTGGCTTAAGTTAATAGGTAGAGCTATAAACAGATGAGTCTGAGGAAAATCTAGATTGCTAAGCAGCTGTTCTCACTGTAATAAATCACACTTGAGATGCAGTCCAGAGTATAAAGTAATTCTGCATCTAAAATAATTTTGCACTTCAGAAACTTTAAAGCCATATTTTCTTTCTTTTTTTGTGTTTAAGTCTTTTGAATGATGTGTAAATTGTGCAAGATCTTCTTTTTAGAAAAAATCTGGAAAATAAACTACAGAAGAGGTGATCTAGATAAATGACTATTGATGAAAGACAGTGATTGTGTAATTCACTTTTCTCTCAAGGAAAAAAATGGGAAAAATGGCGTGTCAGATTTATGGCTTCTTGTCTGAAAATTTAGTGCAGGTCAGGGAGTGTGAATGTAGAAACTTCAGAGATAGGTTAGATAAATATGTAGCTGTATAAGGAGGCTGGATGTTGGTGAAATGAAACAAATGTGCCTCTTTAGTACTTTCATATTTTAAGGATAACTTAGAAGTTGTACCTGGGTTTCTGAAATTGAAAATTCACTAGTTGAGTTTTCTGTATTTTCCAAGAGGAGTGTCTAGACACTTTTTAACAGTAGTAGGAAACTAATTCTGCTGTCTTTAGATTTTCCAGCACTTGCATATGGCCAATAACCTTCTGAAAGCAACTAATAGATTCAAAATGGTTCCTGTTCAGGTGTTAGTGATTCTAGAAGTGTGGGCTCCATCCTCTGGGACTGTGAAGTATTACAGGAGTTGAGTCTGGACAGGCTACTCTGCTGTCTAGTGAGCACAAGTTTTAATTAAGTAAATCCTTAGCTGTTTCAGTACATGTACAACCAAGATGTTTGTCAGCATTTTTAGTCTGAAACAATAGCTTTGAGAGGCAAAAAGTTCCCTGCATTTCAATAGATAGTAAGACAGAGCATGTAAAAAATCTTTGGCCTCAATGAGAGAAGAGTAGTTAATCTTGCATTCAAGATACAGTAGGAGCCTGTAATTGGGCCGTTATTGCAAAGTGATTAATGCACGGAAGTTCTTATTTCAGGTTATCCTTCAGTAATTCGTGTGTTTCTGTATCTTCAGGAGCCAAAAAGCTGCGTTCTAGTTAGAAAGACTTTCAAATTATTTTGTGTATTGTATAGATTTTCATACTACCGCTTTTATGCTTTATGCTGCTTTCTGTAGTTCATCATGTGCAAATGCTTTGTGGAAGTACTAAATTAGACTATGTAAAGCCTTTTGAATGAAGATGACTTTGACTTTGAAAGTTCAGTATGATTGGTGTTTTTTTTTTTTTTTTTGCTTGAAACTGTTGATCTCTTTAAGTACAGGAATTAGTAGTGTTGGCCTCATCTGTAGGATGCTAGAGTACTGAAGTTTATTTTCTTAATGCTATGGGTAACTGTCTGTCTTGATTGCAGCTCTGGCAAGTTTGGGGTATGAGAAGACGTGTGTTTTGTTCAACTGTGGAGCATTGGCAAGCCAGATTGCAGCAGAACAGAATCTGGATAATGATGAAGGTCTAAAAGCTGCAGCTAAGCACTATCAGGTACAGAGGCTCCCTGCTTATGCTTAGGAATTCAGAATTATTAATCTTAAAACATCAAATAAGTATCTTTCAATTTTAAAGCTATATATACACATAAATAAATATATACACACACACACACATATTTTCCCCCTCTTAATTGCAAAGGTTGGTTGGCTAAGTACCTGGTCTTGGCTCACATTTATTTACCAGCTTTGAAGAATTTAATTCCAGTTTCCCATACCCCTTCCCCCAAGTGTGTTGCTAACTAGTAACCTTCAGCTTAAGATTTAATAATTTTAGCTAGTATAAATTCTAGTTTTAACAAGTTATACAGTAATAATCTCTTTCTTCTTTGTGGAATGCATTAAAATTTCCATGTTCTTATGCCGTTAGGTGTAGCCAATATACTGTTACTTACAGTCTGTCTTAATAAATGTCTCGGTGTAAGTGGCTTCAAGAACAAGAAGTAACAAGGAATCTTTTTTAGTGGCTAAACAATAAATGGGAGACTATATACCAAAAAAGCCCCCCTTTCTTTTTTTAAATTGTTGTATGTATTATATTTGTAAGAGAAAAAATCTGTTTGGAAACATGAATGGTAATATGTTGTTTTGTTTTACTTAGTTTGCAAGTGGTGCTTTCCAACACATTAAAGACACAGTTTTGTCATCCCTGAATCGAGAACCTACAGTGGACATCTCTCCAGACACAGTTGGAACTCTCAGTCTTATTATGTTGGCTCAAGCCCAAGAAGTCTTTTTTTTGAAAGCTACAAGAGGTATATCTTAATTTTTGGCTTGTATATTTACGTGCTCATTACAACTTCCACAAAAACTTAGAAGTGTTTTAAGTTAATAAGAGCTTGATAAGGGCCTTTCAGAAGTTTTTATTTTTGCCTTTACTGATTCTCCGCACCCCCCCCCCCCCCCCTTTGCGGGGCTTTGAAACCAAACAACAGATCCCCCTTAAAAATTTGTCTAAGGTTCACCTGACAGTGTAGCTGTCCCATTTGCCTTTCCTTTCTTTTTATGTCCAAAACTATTAGTCTTCATCTTTACAAAAGATTTTGCTGGTTTATATTTTTTCCTTTTTCCCCCTTGAGAACAAAAGGCATTCTCTAAAAGAATTGAGAGTACTAGAAATGGTGCATAGGGGTTTTACCACTACTCCCCTCCTCCTCTGTCTGGGGAATGATTTAATGAGAATTCGGGAAGAAAGATATGACTGTGCTAGGAAACAAAGGGCATTTCCTAAGAGTTTAGGGGAAACAAATTCTGTTTGATTGCTCCTATTTTTAAGAGAGGAACTCTTTGACCCAGTCTAACTTTGACAATGCCCTGTTTATCTCAATGTGAAATTCTGCAGGTGGAACAAAGAATTATGTCCCTAACAGTTAAAGGCTGATTGTGAAATACTGATTCAGAGGCTGCACATTTTAATATAACTATTAAAGAACACATGCTTCAAAGAATTTTCCTGTGAAACAGTACTGTCTTTGGTACCAGATCCCTTACTCATTGCTATCCTGCTCTTCTCTCTGTATTTACAAGAAGTTGTGCATCTAGAAATTGCAGATATCTAAAAGTAGAACTATGGACATAGAGGTCACGTGATTGCCCACCAACTCCTCTCTCTCCCCATGTTGTTTGGAATACAATGGAGGAAGACAGGGGTTATCTTAACTGGAATGTTTCTTCTCTTCACAGGGAAAATCCCTGAAAATTATTGTAGCCTTCCTGCCTTTAGGAGAATCTCAGTGAGAAACTATTGTCCTTCAGCCAACTGATAAATTGTGTTTATGTTCTTTATCATGCTGGTAGCAGTATTTTAGTCTCTGGCTATTTGGACATTGGTTTGAAATAAATTTGTATAACAAATGCCTGAGACTTTCCTTCAGAGCAGGAGCAGATGCTTACCTCATTTTGCACAGGAAGTAGATCTTTCTGTCACCTTCTTGATTTCTTATTATTCAAAATGTGAAAAAGATAAAGCAAGGCTGATCCAAAACCCATGAACTGAAGATTTTGTGGCTACTCCCAAGACCACAAGTCTGCCAGTGTTAGGAGGACAGTAAGGTTAATAATCATCTGACTATGGAGGCTGTAGATTTTGTCAGAAGTAGAGAGGTTCTTTTTCCTGGCAGGAAAGACATTTTGTGAAGAATCATGTTTGACAACATGATTAACTTCAGAGACCTATTTTTCAAGTGGAAATGCTTCAAAGTTTGATCTGAAAACTCAAATTGAGCTTCTTGCTGCATTTCTATTTACCTTGCTTGCAATCTTCTTGTTTTTCTCTCATGTGAGACAGGCTATTTAGCAGCTTACCAGCTGATAAATGTTATTTGTGATAGAACTGAGTTCATTCACAAGTTGAAAGAAAGCGGAAGTGTTTGGCAAAACCCAGATTGGTCAGTTAGATTTAACTCCGCTGAATAACTACAGATCAGCTCTTTAGTTTCTGAGCCTTTCTTAATGTTTTCTTTGAGTGTCTTCAGGTCTGCATGTGTTCACCATTTGATCTCAAGACTTGCAATATTTTAAAGATATGTGAGTAAAAACTAAAGCTTCTGAGGTGAAAGATCTCTTCTGAGCTATCTGCATGGACAAATGAGTTTCTAACATTTCCTTTATAGTTAATATGCCAATATTTTTTTCTTAAGAGCTCAGGCTCTAGGAAGGAAGATGCAACTACCACACACTAGGTGGGGCTAGAAGGACAGTCTATTTAGATTTTAATTGTTTTGGTTTTATTAAACATTTAGTGCACTGGACAGAAACATTCTAGCAGAGAAGTAAGTTGCTAGATCTCATAAGCTCCTTTCATCATCTAAATCCTGTTCCACAGTGAAAAGATCTTTCTGGCATACCTTAAATGCATTTACCTCATAGAAGGTAAATATATTACATCATAGCTCATGCCTGAAGTGTTGGTAGATGTGTAAATACTCTGGAATGAACAGACTACTTGGGAATTCTTTTGATTTAATTTTGGCAATTAAGCATACTCTGCAGACTTCCTAATCTCCCCATACCACCCCTTAATGCTCATCAATCTGACAGTACATAAAAATCACCTGAGTCAGAGGATGCTTGTTTGTAAAGGCAGCTATTTAGAGTGGATGGCCAATGTTTGCATCGATTGTTTGTCTTCTCGTGAAAGGCTGAATTGCTAGTGCAGGGCAGAGCTGATTATAAAAGGAGATAAGGATAGATGCAGCATGTTCCTGTTTTAACAGTTTTGGCTTCAGGAGCAGGGTGAGGATGTGAGGCAGGGAATACTGCCACTGCTAGGCACATGTGGCTCTGATATGAAGCAGTGGATACCACTTGGAGGAGCTGTGGTCATTTATGTCTAGGAATGGTGTTTCTATACTCACTGAAAGCTAACTGGTGTGGACTGCCAAGGAAAGGACCAGTCCTTTCTCTTCTGCTGCACTTCTGCAAATTTTTGAGAGTCCTGATGTGGAGCTGCGTTAGAGAACAGATCCTGCTGAAAATTAACTATTTTTACTAACTATATTTCAGCTAAATTCTTTGACTATGGCTGCACAAATGCTTGTGCTGGCACAAGGGAGGGGCTGGGCACAAGCTGACAGAGTTAGAGTGGGACTGCAGCTTTTATTGGCAGCTTACCATTGGTCCAAGGTAGAGCATCACTCTTAATCCCACATAAATGCCAGCAGCTGCCAAAAGATTTCTTGTACAATTGACTGAACCTTCAGTGTCATGATTGAAGTAGAAAATCTGGAAACTGCTGTTGGATGTCAGGAGAGAAGAATGAGATCCCACCTTTGAGCTATAATGGAAAGCTATACACTTAGAATGCAGTTGTTGCTGTTTGAAGATGGAGTAATTTACTCGTTTGCTTGTAAAACCTGGTGATAATCATAACTGTTCTTTGTTTTTTCTCCCCTTCCCACCAGATAAAATGAAAGATGGTATCATAGCTAAACTAGCTAATCAAGCTGCAGATTACTATGGTGATGCTTACAAACAATGTCAATATAAAGATACTTTGCCCAAGGTTAGTAACTCTCATGGAAATAATCTGGGATCTGCTGTTATTGCGAATAACTGTTATTGTTTACGATGTACTGGAAGAAATACACTTAAAATGTATCCTCAAGAGAAGTTGATGAATTGCTACATTTAAGGGAAATGAACCTGTAATTTGAAAACCAGTGAAGAATCTGGGAGGCAAAACATAGTGTAGTTTTTTAAAATAAGTAAAATCTTATTAGATGAAGTGTGTTTACTTGCAACACATTTCATTTAAAGTGAACTTGAAATATTTATGATAGCACTTAGGGGTGGCCTTCTTAATGCCTTACTAAATCTATTTTTCAAACTAACACTTTCTAATGGGGCTTAATTGGCTTCTAGTCTCAATGTTTTCATGTGAAACTTGTTCTCATGTTGACAGCATGAATAGAGTGGTACTGTTCACTTACTTGTTAATGAAAAACATGGCTGGAAGTCAGTAGGTATCCTCTGTCCTTCTGCCTGCCTTCTCTTCTTCCACCCAAAACAATCTTGATGCTTGTAAATTATCTCAGTTTAGTCTTGACTGTTGATTTGAGTGCTGTTGGTTTTGGAAGTTGCAGAAGGATCTATCTTCATGCTCTTTGAATATGCATTGTATAACAAGTACTTAAAAATGAGCAGGTTTTCAGTGTATCAAATCTATCCATTATGTTCAAATCATAAAATAGTAGAAAACCTTTTGTGCAGTGTTATAAACGTAGAAGTTGGGTAAGATTTACTTCTGGTATTGTTGGACTCCTGAAATTTTATCTAGCTAAATAGGAGATAGTCTTCCATAGTGCTTTTTCTGTGAATGTCTCTGGGAAGCATTCCTTGTTGCTAATTTGCAGTTATTTTTCCTTTGTTAATAGTTTCAAAACTCTAAAATAACTATTCCAGCTTGCAGTGGTCTGTCTTGTTAAAAATAAAATGTGAAATATACTAGATTTACTAAAAACACACTGGAAAACTTACTAAAAAGGTTTTTACCAGTGATAAATGGAAGTGGTTGATGTCTGGTCCTGTAACTTAATATGCAATCTTAGTCAAATAATTCCCAAAGTATTTGTTAAAGGTACTTTTATTCTCTCGGGGGGGGGGATTCTGGTAATCCCCCCCCCCCCCGGTGTCTAATGCAGAATAGAATCTTGATAATGGTAGAAACTGTATGGGTAAGGGCTATTGTATTAAAGTAAAAGCATGCATTTTTATTCTTAAGCAATGAATTACACAAATGCCTTAGTAGGCCAGTCAGTGACTTTTTGTATCTATTTTTGGAAGGAAAAAAAAAAGTCTTTTGAAGTTAAATTGATATCTGGCTTGGCTGCAACTTGATAGAGCCTTTTATGTATGCACATATTTTGTCTCATGCTTTCTGTGGCATTTTACAGATTTGGCCAATTTCTCACTTAGGTATTACATTTATGATTGATTGCTGAGAGACAATGAGATAGAATAAAGCCATTGCTTTGTCTTTCATTGTTGTGGACCTTTCTAAGCCATAGATCTGCTCCCTGTTCCAGTTGCATAGTAATCTGTCAATTGATTATCTGAAAGAATGTAATAAGGTTTGCTGGTACTGTGAGTTCAATGCCAGCTCTGAGAACAGTTACATGTTTAGTACTGTGAAATAGAGGTTGACTTGATGCATCAGACTCCAGTTGCAAGGCCTCCCAGACAGCTTTTTCTTCCAAATTTTCCCCCCTTTTTTTTTTTTTTTTAATCTCTTGGGGGGCAGCAAGTTTGCGCAAATGTGAAGAAGCATATGTTTATATACTGAAGTCTTTAAAACATCACTCTGGTTTTCCAGTGCTCCTTGATTTAAGAAATAAAATAGTAAGGCCAAATCCTTGATCAAAGACCATGCCTATACTGTGGGCTGCAGCACAATGTTTTCTTCATGTCTTGGTTGGTACTCCTGCAAAGATAAGTGCTTTTATATAAAAGCCTAAAAATGACTTTTAAATCTTTTAAATTGCTTTCCATGTCAATAGTTATTGGTCGTCTTTATTTGTTCTTTGTATTTGTAATTTTAGAGTTACTTTCTTGATAGGCCTGCTGTTGTTTTAAGTGTAATTGCTTTGTTAAATTGAAAAAAACAAAAAAAGTGCCTGTCTTCCCCCCCTTCTCCTTCTTTTGAGAACACTGTCTTGGCTTTGTCTTGGGGGCATTTGGGTGTGTTCTTGCAACTATCCTTTCTAATATATGCATGCATTTCTAATCTTTGAAGTAAATGTTGTGACTTCATGGCTTGAATTTAAATTGTAGTTCATCTAAAATAATGGACACTAAGAATTTTGCAACAACAGATTGAAAAACGCAAGACTGGATGCAATCCATGCAAAGTCACGTGGTCTCTGACATTTACCTCTAATGTTTTAATCTATCTAAACCATTAATTGGGTGATTCTAATTTCCTTTTCTTCTTCCTTTTTCTTCCTGCATCCCATGTTGTCTGTGGTGGTTAATGTGGTTGGACTTTCCCCTGGTCAGTATTTTTATTTCCAGGAGGTGTTTCCCGTTCTGGCTGCAAAGCACTGCATTATGCAGGCCAATGCAGAATATCATCAATCTATCCTGGCAAAACAGCAGAAGAAATTTGGTGAAGAAATTGGGAGGTTGCAGGTGGGTAACTTTTTTTTCTTCTCTGAAGAATATGGGAAAACTTTAAATCCTGAAAACCTAGCTCAGAGTTCTAAAATTCACATAACTAAGAATGAAAAGTATTAAAAAATTACAGAGCATGTTTATCACATGAATCAAATTATTAGCAGCTGCAAAGATGAGAGGTATCTCTGTAGCTTTTATAAAGATGTATTTTAATGATTTTGGGGCAGTTTGATACTGCTTGACATGTTAAATCTGTATCTTTACGTTTGCATAGGCTTCTTATCTCAGTGTAGCTAATGTAACAGATTTGTTAATAAATTTTCCTAAGTAATGTTAAAAAAAAAAAAAAAAACCCACACCAAAAAAACCCCCTCAAAAACCCAAAAAATCAAAACACAAAACCCCAGAACATTAAAATTCTGTGTGGTGTATAGCCTCCTGCAATCCTGATTTAAATCCGAATAATTTCTGAAAAATGAGCAAACAGTTGTGTTTTTAGTCTTTATAGATTTTTGCCTCTATATCTGGTTCCTAGAGGGACTCAGATATAGATGTTGTAATAAGTAAGGTCTTCGCATGTTTTAAGTAAGGTAGGGAAAAAATGGCTAAAAATAACTACTTTCTTGAAGTCCCCTGGTCCTTGGGGGGGGGGGGGGGAAGTGCTGTTTCAACTGACTTTGTAGGATCCATGTGCAATATCTCTTTATAGATACGCAGGAGAGTTGAGGGACTTTTATATAAGAGTATCACAGTGACATTTTGAAAGTTACCATTATGCATTTATTGACTTGGAGTGAGGTGGAGCTTGAAACTCTTTTTTGTGTGCTTGCATGACAATCAAGTGCCTGTATGAATTTCTAATAGCAAGTTGTTATATTATGATTACATTACTAGGTGATAGATGGCGTATCTGTTGTTTATTCTTGAGTTTCAAATCTGCCCAGCAGAACTCCTTTTCTAGGACTGTACTGTAATAGAATATTAATGTCTTTTTTTTTTTTTTTTAAGTGCTCACCCTTGACAGGTCTGGCTATATCAAATTTACTATCATTTTTAAGTTGTATAGTAAATTAGCTTGTGTCCGTGATTTTTCTTCACGTTGTGTTACAGGAAGTATCCCTCCACGTTGAGTAGTTATGAGTAGTTAAGGTTTTGGTGGGTTGGGCTTTTTTGTGTTGTTGGGTTTTTTGTTTGTTTGGGGGTTTTTTGTTTGTTTTGGTTTTGGGTTTGTTTTTGTTTTTTTAGTGAAGCCTGAGGGGAACTACTCTTATTACTTATTTTGGCACTGCTTCATGAACAGCGTGTAGTCAGAAGTTTAAATCCTGTGTCTTATTTAATACATTTAGTAAAATGCAACTTAAATCCTGAAACTTAAATTCTGTTCTCCGTATTTATTAAAATACTGCTTCCATTATTAATTTAAATTATAGGCTTAGTATCCCTTTTGAGTTTGAAAGATGCAGTTACTATAATGTAATATTCTCTTTTTATTTCCCTTTTTAAAAGCTACAACAAAGATGGATTAAATGGGAGGGGAGATAAATTCTTCCAAATTGAAGTATATGTGCACACCCCAGTTTCTTCTCTCATTTTCTGTTTTTGGCAAATGCTAGTTAGCTGTAGTATTGTATCAAACCAGAACCACTGTTGTGTGATGTATGGCAAAAAATTTCAAATATACTTCACTTCTAATGTAGCTCAGGTTCCACATCACTATTCCAAGAAGTTTGAGTTTTTGAATTGTTGTGAATTTATGTAAACCTTGACTGACACTGCTGCTCAGTACTTTGTTTTTACACTTTCACAACACACTGTGATAAGGATTGAACAGATAAAATCAAAGGACAAAGTTTTTTCTTGCATCTGTCCTGCAGTAAATTGGATGTAGGAAAACTGGGTACCTCAGGGGAGCATCTAGGCTTGAGCAGACAGAAGTGAAGAGACAGCAGACCTTGTATTTTATTTTAATTTGCAGTAGGATTCCAGCGTAATTTCTGTAGCTTCTGAACTCAAGGTTAGATGGGTGTTAGTGGCAGATGTGAAAAGCAGGACTCTGGCCTCTTCCTTCAAGAATGTGAGCAAGGTTTAAGAAACAATTTGCAGTACCTGCAAAAGCAAGCTGTGGGTTTCATGAAACAACATGAAGATGACATGGTGGCATTTTGGAGGGGATTTTGGGGAGTAATAGTGAAGCTATTGTGAGATGTTAACTTGGTTACTGGTTTTTTTTGTGTGTGTGTGTGTTGGTTTTTTTTTTTGTTTTGTGGTTTTTTTTCCTCCAGTGAACTATTTTACTGAGTAAAATCTCCTTTTTCCTTTTTGATATGTACGAGGGGAGAATATTTTCTTAAAGGAGATAATATTGATCATATGCGTTGGCAGTAGTCGCTTGGCTAACTGGGAAGCTCATCTGTTTTCCTAAGAATATATGAAATGAAGAAAGAAAAGTTATTATTTTAACTATATTTTTATTTCTTTTAGCATGCAGCAGACTTGGTGAAAACAGTGGCATCTCGTTATGATGAATATATAAATGTTAAAGATCTGGTTGACAAGATCAACCGTGCACTTGCAGCTGCTAAAAAAGACAACGACTTCATTTACCATGACCGGGTTCCTGATCTGAAAGATTTGGAGTCCATTGGAAAAGCCAGTCTTGTGAAGTCTACTCCAGTTGTTGTTCCCCTCAGCCAGAAATTCACTGGTAAGCAAGTGTGTGGAGCACACAGGGTAGTTGTTACCTTGTGAAACACATGGCCACCGAAGTTCATTTGTACCATTAAAAAGTAAACGTTTCCTTTTGAATTGTATTAAGTATACAGCAGTGTTTTTGAAAGTGCCATTTGCCCTCTTGTTTGTTGTTCTACTACTTGATGATAAAACGTACTGGAAGAATAAACCACAGGTTGAAAATCATTATCTGCAGTGTGCCCTTCTCTTAAAGATTTTCTCAGCAACTGGATTTTCTATATTAAACCAACCTTTTAAATTTCAGAAAGAACACTAATAAAAGGGAAAAGTAACAAATTGTACAATTTTAACTTACCTAGTTGCTGACCTTCCATAAAGCTGAAAAATTTCATTTTGTTGGCTGTACAGGGGAGTTCTGAAAAGTGATCCTCTCTTCCCTCTCTCATTTTCTTCCTTTAAAAAAGCAGAATTAGAAATGAAGCTGTAAGGAAAATCTGATTTGTAATCCTACAATTCTTTTAAATATAATGCCTTTAAATTATTTCTAAATTAATTTCAGTCTTAAAAACTGAAATCTAATCTTAAGACCTGTAGAAATAGATTTTTTTTTTTTTTTAAGACATCTTGGGGAGTGGGGGAGAGTAGCTTAAACTGTTTAGATCAGTCTCTGTAGTACAACCTGTACAAAAAAGCTGTGAAGATGTTTGTGTCCTTTTATCTTCACAGTACAACCTGAATAATTTATACTACTTTAATTGCAGACCTGTTTGAGAAGATGGTTCCATTGCAAGTTCAGCAGTCTGTGAGTGTTTATAACCAGAGAAAGGCAGATCTAGTAAACAGGTTAATAGCCCAGATGAGAGAAGCCACAAATCTGGCAAATGGGTGAGTATGGCTGCTGCTTAAATTTATCAAGAGGAGTTATGGAACAGCCTATACACACTGGTTGCCTTGCAGCCTGCAGACATCCAGATAACAGCAGCGGTTTTTTATTACTGTATGGTAGGCTGGCAAACTTAAGCCATAGCAGGGGTATTTAGAACTACTTTTCTGCAGATGTTAAGACTGAAAGCATATTAAGAACAAATAGTATTTAATTTTCTTCAGTCTTTCCTCATTTTTTAGGAGTCTGACACTGCTCAGAAAAACTTCCAGTTCCATTAATCTAGAAGGATTTTCACATTCCAATGGTTGGCTTGGTTGTGACTCAATACATGATATTTTGTCTCCCAAAACGTTGTTCTTTAAAATAAATAATAATAAAACAATTTATATCAACCTGAAAGATAGGAATGTAACTCAAGGCAGTTGTGACTGTCTGGTAGATAAAGAACCTACTGAAAATGTTTGCCATATTTTGTAAGTGCTAAAAGACTATGATTTGTTCAGCTTTTAAGAGCTTTGAAACTTGTTTTTGGTGAGGTATATACTAGGAATAAGTTTAGTGTTTTCAATTTGAACTTTCTGTCCAGAAGTACATTATACTCTGCATTATAATTGACTGTGTGTTTGTTTGGATGGCAGTGTTATTTATAGGATAAAACAATCTAAAACTACAAACAAGTTGCTGTTTAACATGTTGACTTTTTCAGTGTGTTGGCTTCCCTCAATCTTCCTGCTGCTATCGAAGATGTGTCTGGTGATACTGTTCCTCAGTCTATTTTGAACAAATCTAAGTCTGTGATTGAACAGGGAGGAATTCAGACTGTTGATCAGCTGATCAAAGATCTGCCTGAACTGCTACAAAGGAACAAAGAAATTTTAGATGAAGTAAGCTCAACAACCGCTAACACTAAAACATTCTTAAAAAAACACCACCACTGCTTTTTTTCTCTTTAAATGACAGTAGAAAAAGTGCACAGTTGTCCAAAATGCTTGTAACTTTAATAGCACCTTAAAAATATGCCATTTAAGCATTTAGTCCATACAAAAACTGTTCTGTCACATGTGGATGTTCCCTTACAATTATTTTGTTTTTAAAATTGTTGTGGGGGGGAATTCTAAAGAAATTTGGGCGATTTGTGCCTTTCATGCCTGTTTTTTATTTGCCAAATTAAATTTATAAAGGATGTATAAGCATTCTTTGTATTTTCTACACTAGCTGTATATTTTGTAGCTATTTCATGTTTAGAATGGCTTATAATGCATGTAACATTTTACTTCTGTAGTCACTAAGATTGTTAGATGAAGAAGAAACTACAGACAATGACCTGAGAACAAAATTCAAAGAACGCTGGCAGAGAACACCATCCAATGAACTCTATAAGCCTTTAAGGGCAGGTAGGTTTCATGTTTCATGCTTTGGATTCTGGGGATGCTCTAAGAATGTCCATTCGCATTGTGTAAATTAAAGTAGTTTTCAATGCTCTGGTATTATCTTTAAATATACAAATTTCAGTTTAAGAGAGGTTATACCAAAATATCTTTGTTGCTATCTGGACCAGTGTTTGGAGTTGAGAGATGATGTGATAGCAGAGAATTTGCTGCTGCTTTTGCACCCCTGGAGTACACGTGCATGCTAAAGTTTCAGAAAGCATGTGCAATGAAAAATGACTGCTCTCCTAAGAATCTGGTTGCAGTTACCCCTTAAATACCGTAGTTGTTTTTTTCTTTGTATATTAACATTTGTTTGTTTGTTTGTTTATTACCCATCAAGGTGTTTGATTTGGTGTTTTGGTTTGGTTTTTTTCCCCCCAGCAGTTAGTCATACTACTTAGGGCCATCACTACAGCATGTTTCTGTGCACTTGATATGTGTTGTTTTGAAGCTAACAAGGAACTGATACCACTGCCTTAGTTTGGCAAAGTTACAGGTGTTTAAATCTGGGGAGCAGCTCAAACGAGCGTTCATTCATACACTTTTGTATGCTTCTTTGCAGAATTAATATATGTGCCTAGTTTATGCAGTATTTAAAACATAACTTAGAACCTTAAGTTTTATTTATAAGTCTTAATAACTTCATAATGGGCAGGCTTATAAAAATGTATGAAGTCTTGCTGAAAAGCATGAAAACGGCTCTGGTGCAAGACTTGGCTAAAACTTTTTGAAAGAATATAACCACTCATTTTTTTTTCCTTCCCACCACCAGAGGGAGCGAATTACCATAACATTTTGAATAAAGCTGTTCAAGCAGATGGACAAGTGAAAGAGCGCTATCAGTCTCACCGGGATACGATTGCACTTCTGTGTAAGCCAGAGGCAGAACTCAACGCAGCCATTCCTTCTGCCAACCCAGCAAAAACATTACAAGGAAATGAGGTAAAGCATCGAAATTTGTCCCTATTTTGAATAGAAGTGCTATTTGTCTAACAAAATAAACTTACATGAATTGATGTGGAAGCTGATCCTTAGCTGCTCTTGTTTCTGTCACAATGGATATGGGAGGTAACTAACATTTGGAAAAGAGGGTGTCTTTTCATTTAAAATCTGCTTGATGTGAGCAAGTTCAATCTTCATGGACCGTGAGACTGGTTGAGTATTATAAAAGGAGCAATCCTTGATGAATATTTTTGTTGTGTAGGGTGGTGGGGTGTAGTGCTCAGGTTCTTGGGACAATTGGGCAATGTCAGACATGGCCCAGTGTTTTAAAGTATTAGGCAATTACACCAACTTGCTTCCCAAGAAAGTCATGGCTCACCTACAGCAATATGATTGTTTTTCTCATAGGAGTGATTTGAAGTCAGTGTTTTTGACTGCCATTTTTAGAATATCCTATTGGAAGGTATCAGATCAGTTTTTAAAAAAATAGTTTTTAAAATCTTTGTAGTACTTCAGTGTTATTAGTGGAAGCAAATCTTTAGAGGAGAGAATATAGCTTGAGAAATGCTTGAAGATCTTTGTTTTGTTGCATTTTGTCCTGGTTTGTCATCTTAAACACATTTATAAACAAATACTCGTGCAGTGGTGTTGCCAGCATCAGTGAGGAGTGCAAGATGAAAACAAGTAATAGAGTATACTTCTGCAATAATTCCTCTAAATATTCTAACTTCTGACAATTTTTATTGCCTAGGTTGTTAATGTCTTAAGAACTTTGCTGGCCAATCTGGATGAAGTTAAGAAGGAGAGGGAACAACTGGAAAATGACCTGAAATCTGTAAATTTCGACATGACAAGCAAATTCCTGACTGCACTTGCGCAGGATGGTGCTATAAATGAGGAGGCTATCTCTGTGGCTGAGTTGGACAGAATTTATGGAAGTTACACACAGAAAGTGCAAGAGTCCCTAAAAAAGCAGGAAGAACTTCTCAAAAACATTCAGGTACAATACCTTGTATGTCTTCCTTCCTCTTAAACTAAGGAGCAATGATTCCTCTACCTCTCCAGTACTTCAGAAATCCCACTTCGCTTTCTACTCTGTTTTGCTTGTTACTCTGTCATAGGCCAGTTGATGCTCCTTTACTCCTCTGATCACTGAAAAATACAGGGGTGTTTTTTGTGTTCACTGGAAAGAAATATGAATTTTTAGCAGACTCTCCCAGAGCTCCAGTGTAAATTCTCTTAGACGCTTTCTTGGCCCAATTCTGCAGATGGCTTTGCCCTTGAAAGAAACTTAACTGGCATGTTAAGAAGTTTTTGGGTTTGTTTTGGTTTTTCCTCTCATCCCATCTTAATACTTCTTTCTCAGATAACAGGAGACCTGTCGTTACTGTCTACTAGAAGACATTTTGGGTCTTTGAAGTACATTTTGGTTTATTCCTAATTGCTGTTTACAATGTGCTTGATTTCCAGCATGTGCAAAGCTCATCAAAGTAAAAATTAAGGAGAAATTCCCAAAGTTTATTTATTAATTCACCCTTAATTTGTCATTAACGCTAGAGACGGGTACCTGAAACATCCAGCAAAAGAGGAAGTCTTAGTTCTTGGACAAGTGACTGTAGTGGCTTGAGTAATGATGGAGCCTATTTGCGCACAAGATTGCTTGCAATGTCTGACTGCAAATTGGATTGCAAGAATAAGACTTTTGCAAAAGGGAAATAATGGTTTCTAAATGATGATACGGCCCATGTTTATCAAGGATTTTATATTCAGATATCTTTTAACATAACATACTTCTAAAATCTTGATGGATATTACTTTGATGTTTGAATGTCTTGGAGTTTAAGTTTGGCTGCTTCTGGTAGCTGAAATAGTGTTTTTAAGTTTGCTTGTTTGTTTATTTTCCCAAAAGAAATGAGATGTAGGTGATGCTTTTGTAAGATTTCCACTTCCTTGTCCTTTTTAATAGCTTACCAATGTCAACCAAATTTGAGGTAGCACTTCTGAAAAATACTAACTTTTGGTATGATTTTATGAATGTCCGTGGAGGGTAGTACAGGAGAGAGCCTAATTAGTATAGCCTCTGAAAGAGAGTCTGCAGTATGAGCTTGAGAATTAGCTGAAGGCAGCCCACAAGAGAACAGGTAATTAGCCAATACCTACTGCCAGTGAGTTAATACATGTATAACTGAAACAGCCACTGCACTTGGCAGATAGCAAGTATTGGGAACTACAGTGTGTGGATGGAAGGTGAGGAAAGGCAGGTATTGGGAAAGGGGGGTAGAAGCAATGAGTAAGTGGAAAAAACCTGAAACATACAGAATCTTACACAGAACTAGCTTGCATTATTTTCACTGCTTATTTTTTCCCTTCTTTTAAGAATGCACATCAGGATTTTTCAAAGATGAAACAATCAAACAATGAATCTAATTTAAGAGAAGAAGTCTTGAAGAACTTAGCTGTAGCAAATGACAACTTTGTGGAACTTGTAGCCAATTTAAAAGAAGGCACAAAGGTATGGTAACGCTTAAGGGATTTTTTTTTTTTAACTTACCCAATAAGATGTGAATCAAAACTCATAATAAACTTTGCAGATATGCTAGACGAAGGTACATTTTTGAGGATTTTACTGCTGAATTGAGGACAGTGAGTTGCTTGAATTTTGATTGTTTTGACAGCTGTGAAATGCTTCTTTGTTCTTATCTAAAAAGTAAGCTTTTCTGAGCACTGCTTTATATTAAAATAGGAAAAGTTCTTAATTACAGCAGTGTAACTGATGCTGAAGTACCCAAATGAGCCATTTTATCTGAGGAATTCTTTCATCTGTTGTCCCATGGTATTTAATCACCTTATCGAATTTGTGTTTTATATACTGCTACTGCATATGTGAGGGGAGATGAGGAGGGCTTTATTTAGCTTGCTTTTTTTGATCTGGGCTTCTGGAAGGTGTCTTACTGCTTCTGTATTGAGTACTTTTAGCTGGTTTATTGATAGCTTAGTAGAGGAAAAAAGAAAATAAAACTCTGAAATATCTATAAAAATGAAATGCATGGAACTGACTGAAGGCAGTAAAATGAAAAGAAAAAGTAAAAATTATCCTTTAAAAAATAAATAGTTAATCACCAGAGGTTATCTAGTTTTGTTCTGGTTTTAATACACTTTCTAGTTGTCTTAAACTACTTTTATATTTATACACACACATTTATATATATTAAAAAACACCCCACAAAACTGTGTGATATTACAGTGATGGACAACAGATGACTAATACTTTTTTTTAAAAAGCAGAATAATATGCACTGGCAAACTTCACTGGAATGACAGGTTCTGGGCACTGTAATAATACAACCCCTATAACTGGATCAATATGTAGAAATATGCTAGCATGGAGTCTGAAAGTATTGATTGAGCATGGTGTGGGATTTTTTTTCATTCACTAGTTCTACAATGAGCTGACAGAAATCCTGCTGAAATTCCAAAACAAATGCAGTGACATTGTCTTTGCTCGCAAGACGGAAAGAGATGAACTGCTCAAGTAAGGTTTCAATATTTGGTTTAAGCATTGTAGAAACGGTTAAGTATTTATCAGAAATTAATCTTTGGTGACATGTATTATGATACTTGATGAAATGAGAAAGGGAAACTAGGTGTGTTAAGACTATCACCTCTTCTATGCCTTAATACTAACCCTGCTGTCCCCTCCCCTGAAAAACCTAGGAAAGTGATAGGAGAAATAAATGGAAAAATCTACTTTGAAGTCTGCTCTGCTGTTCCTGTATACAGTTCAGCATGAATCTGTTTCATCTTTTCATGATTTCACTCTCAGTTCTTTTTGGCATGCATTCGTTAATAATTTTATGCTATTATTTCCTTTAGAGGAACTCCTGATTTCTGCACCTTGCTCCTGCTGTCTTTTTGGTTTGAGAAATTAGATAAATGGTTCAGCATACAGTTGCCTTCTATGTGCCCGGTGTGGTGGGGGGAAAAACGTTGGTATTCCACCTCTGCTCCATAGTCTGATCTGGTCTGATGCCATTGTTTAGATACGTGGGTTGCCTACACTGCTGGGGCGAGAAGCAGATTTTGTCCTTCATGTGAAAGAAAGTGTCTGATGTTGTTGTTGTCCCCCACATGTGATCAGGCTAGTATAGTATGCTTCAGCTGTGATTTTTTAGGCTCTTCTCTTAAGAGGAAATAATAGCTGAAAAGGCTTGCCTTTTAATAGGTATTCTTTAGCAAAGCACATAGCCTTTTACAAAAAGGTGTAGTTGTTACTAAAGTTTCGGTTGGTGAAACTGCAGTCGTTCTGTGCACGTACCATGTTGTGAATGGGATGCTCAGCCCTCAAATTTTATATTTCCTAACTTCATCCTTTGTAGAACTGTTCTTTTTCAGTTGGGCATTGTGCTTGTAAATTAATTCTCAGTAACTGTATACAACCCCTTCCACTTCCTACATTCATGCAATTTGGAAGCTGTAGGCTGCCTAATCAAGGCTTAGGTCTGGATCTCTCGCATCTCTAATATATTAAAAAGTTCAGTGTTAAAGCTGTAGGTTTAGTGTTGATAAAACATTCAGCTGAATCTTGCCATGCTATCTTTTACTTCCCTACATGTTAACTGTTTGCTGATGTGAAATCCTGTCAAGGTTAGGGGCGATGATCAGATTTGGGATATTTGTAGTATACATCTACAAAATGTATTTCTCAGTGCGCCCAACCCATGGTTTGAGTGAATTAAGTGTGTGTGTTGCCCCTTCCCCCTGCCCCCCTTAATAAAAATACTGACTGTGGGCTGCATCTTTACTTACTGAAAATAAATTTATTTAGATTGTTTCTTATTTAGAACTAGAAATTTTGCTGCTCCCCCAATAATGATTGGCCATTGGAGGATCAGTTTTAATAGTGTTTTATGTTTCACATGTAATGCGTTTGGTATATACTTCACTCTGAATGATACCACTGTTCTGTAAGTCATCAGTCTTTGCAGTGTGAATTTAAGAAGAAAATTATTGCTTCCATCTGTTATGTCATCTTTTAAGATGTTAAGTTTTGGTTTTGTTAGTTTCAGTATAATACAGTGTTGAACAGTTACTCCACCATCTGCAAGAAATAGTTTGAGATATGCATACGCATATGTACCAGAGTATCAGGACAGTATTTCCAGCTTTTTCTCCATCATTCCTTTTTACTGCAGGGGTAACCACGAGGACAGTTCTCTTGGAGTTTTTGTTTCAGTCTTGTTCTTTCTACCAAGTTTCTGCAAAAGTTGCCAGTTTTGTTCTTCTTTGGAGGTCACCTTTGCATGCTATACAATAGGAGTCTGTAGTTTGTTGCTAACTAGGCTGTATACCTGTCAGTCTCCCCTGTCTTCTGTTTCAGAATGCCAGGTATCAAATTCTAGCTGTTACGTACTGCTCACCTATCATTTTTAAGCAAAATTGTCTGAAATTTTAAATGCTTCCTAAAGTCTCTGAAGAATCTGCCCAATCTCAAATATTGAACCTTTGCATTGAAAAATTAATTACATACCTGTGAATATGTAATTTAGAACTGCTTCCTTGGAGTTTTCACGACAAGCGGACTGTAAAATTATGCTCTTTAATGGCAGCTTGTAGTACAATGTGACACCAAAGCCTCCTTGTATCTTACCAAGAGTAATTCCAACACTAGAGGTAACAGAATAGAGAACTTTAAAGCTCATGTGCTGAGCCAGTTGGATTTTTTCCAGGGTTTTTTTGACAGTTATAGTTACCCAGATATAAATGATATTGCAGACTATCTAGCAGACTCTTCTTTCTTCTGTTAGATGTGTGGTATTTGCATGCAATATTATTTAATTTAGGGCAATTTACAGACGATGTGACATTGCTTTTCTTCTGTATTGCTTCTCTTTACATATCAAAATTACTGAAATTTAGTTTCATCCTTTTCCATAGCCTTGAGGTTTCCTTAGGTTCTCAGGAAAGCTTCCAAGTTGCTAAATGTTCTGACTGTTCTATAATTTCTGATCCTAAAGCTTTTGGCTAATTCGGTGAAATGTACCCAGTGTTGAGTTGGAATATAAAGACATTATTAGAAAATAAATGTAACCATTAATCAGAAGGTTGGCTAGAGGATTGGTTCTGTGGAAGTGATTTGGACTCCAGATTTAGTTTGAGCTAGCTCAGGGGTCATGCTTTAAATACTAGATTTAGTCTGTTGCATCTTTTTAGCTTAGCTTGCTGACATGTATAACAAACAATTCTTAAACTAAGCTGTATGTTTGCTTGTTTGTTTTTAATAGAGATTTGCAGCAAAGCATTGCTAGGGAACCCAGTGCTCCCTCTGTTCCTCTGCCTACATATCAGACCACAGCAGCCGGAGGAAGTAAGCCTGCTTCATCGTCAACTCCTACTCCAGCACCCAGAACCATGGTGGTAAATATATGCTACAGAATTAGGGGGTTGAAAATAGAAGGTCCATACTGTGGATCTCCAAACTGATCTGTAATTTGTGTATATCGCTCCTTAATATATTGGTGTGTTTGGAAATGTGTTGAAGTGAAACAGAGGGCAAAGTCTAAAGACTTAGCAGAGAGGTGTATTATGGCCTATTAGTGTTCATAATTTATAGATTTGAAATGGAAAGCTTCTTGCTTTTTAGATGCTTCACATTATCATCTGTATAGCCTAAATATAGAATGTCTGTTAAAAATAAAATCAACTAATCGTATAACCACAGCTTTTGATTCCAAGACTTCCAGAAAGAAGCTCCAGCTTAATTTACTTTCTCTTGTTAGGGGACTAAACCACAGCCACCAGCACGGCCACCACCACCAGTGATTTCTGCAGCAAGCAGTTCCTCTTCTACATCAGCACCCTCTGGAACAGCTGCACCTCCTGCTGCTGCTGCTCCTGTTCCTCCCGCTCCTACTCCAGGAGCCAGCGCACCTGCAGCAAGCACTGCACCTTCCCAGGCACAGGGACCTCCTTACCCAACTTATCCAGGTTACCCAGGGTAAGCTGTGGGAGTACTTAAGCAGTTCTTTGTTACCCTGTTACCTAAAAGCACTTGTTTGTTGCATGTGATATTTTAAAATTAGTTATTGTTATAATTGAAGATGTGTGTAGTGTTTGAGGCACGATGACTTTTTTTAGTTTTATCATGTAATTCTTGTTGGAATCATTTGCTGGTAGCATTTGTGGGAGGGTTAATTTTAAATTTCTGTAGTTTGGCTTTTTTAAAGGAGAAGGGAGATAGGACTGCAGTTCCTTAACTGTGGTTTGTGGACTGTTGCCATCCCTTGCATAATCAGTTGGTGTTGTTTATCTCGAAAGTGTTGGCATATCTAATTTTTCAAATCTTGGTATCTTGCTAAAGATGATGAAAAATACAGAAAAAATTCCAGTTGAGTAGTGTGCTTTCTTCTGATGCTTTTTTCCATCTTTCTGGAGTCATCACGAGGAATTGAAGGCAGCTGGTCTCTCCTTCAGTAGCAGGCTCAGCAAATGTTAAAATATGTACAATGATATTAAACACAAGAGAATCAATTTAGATCAGTTCTAGTTCTAGCAAGTTGCCTTTACTCCACCTTCTGTCTGCATTTCTGTTCCATGCATTACAATTTTTTTCATGTTTGATCCTTGAAAGTTACCACGCTTTCTGCTGCACAAAAATGGAAATGAAAGCATTTGCAGTGATTGCATGTCTTTTTGTATCTGTTAATGAGTTGTTATTTGCAAATTATCATCATCAGTGTTTTGCAACTAAAGTATGCTTCCCCCCCTCCAGGTATTGCCAGATGCCAATGCCAATGGGTTATAATCCATACATGTATGGTCAGTATAATCTGCCGTATGCACCCTCACCTGTATATCAAAACCCGGGACAAGCACCATATCCGGCACCTCAACAACCTGGATACCCTTTTCCTCAACAGCCTTATTACCCTCAGCAATAATGTATCTGCGAAGAAGCTCCGCTTGTTAAAATTTGGGAGAAATTGGCAATAAGCATACTAAAACTTTTAGCTTCAGTTAATGTACCATTCTGAACTATATGCAGTCTATAACTCCTGTTTATTGTTAACCGCTCAAAAATATCTAGATCAGTTTATGATTACACTAAACACTTTGAAAGATATGCTGCAGTGGTTTAGACTGTAGACTAATGCCAGAATTAGAGCCTAATTCAGTGGTCTGAAACTGTACACTATGTGTTGGCTAGACCAAAATATTTCTTTGCAAAAATCCTATAAGTAACAAATGGGTTCAGATGAGAAAAATGAAGCAGTGTGTGCACTGGGTGTGATATATTCTACGGAACCATATAGCATTTCCTTCTATACTCCATTGGTTTGTATTTTTTTGAGTTTAGTTAAAATACGCTATTTTGTCTAATAATCAAGACCTTGTAAATCGTCAGTAAAAAAAATAAATTACTTAAGAATGGTTTAAACATTTGGCATTCTCCTTACCATAAAAATGTGGTTTGTGTGTCTGTAGATTCTTTCATTTGTCCCTTGACTTGCATATAAATATAACTTCACAAGTGTTTAGCCTTACAACCGAATTTCCTCCTCTTTTCCTTGATTCTGTATTTTTGTGACAGTATCTATAATTAACCACTTAAATGTTGGTAGATGAAGTCTTGCAGGTAGAATTTTCCTATAACTTTGAAGTGTATTGGACTAAAATATGTTCATTACCGTTTTAAAAGAATGGTTACTCTCATCTGCAGAATACTACTTAAAAGAAGGGAGATGAAGGTCCCTCTTAGAGGACCAGTGACTGGTTGGTCTAACTCATGTTTTCCAAAGAAATGTTGATCAGAAACGTGTTATGGCTCAAAACAGGGCCACTATTGATTTTCAGATTATGTTTTTAAATGATTGCTTTTTTCCCCTTGCAAAAATTAATGTATTCCCTTAGGGAGCTTGTTATCAGTGGAGAAACTTTTTTTTTGTGGGGGGAAAAAAAAATTATCTTGTAAATTAAAGCACACTGAATGTTTACTTTTGGATCCATCTTCTCAAAGGATTAATAACCTTGCACTACATTTTGCATTAGGTAGTGAAGAACATACAGAAGTTTGTGGTTAATAGCTTTTACCAAATATTTACTTAACCATCTTTCAGTCTTTTTTAAACATGCTTGTCTAGTGAGGGACTCTCTATTCCTTTAGCCCTTGACAGGAGTTACTTTGTTCTGTGGGACAGTTAATTTCCTGGGTGCTTCATACAAGATGTTCTGGCCTTGCAGACTAGCTATCACAATACTGATGTTAAGTGTTACTACTTTGTTTTTCTGTTTAAGTGCCTGATTAAAATATTGAGGTATATTTTAATGTAGGGGTTTAGAGGGTGCCAATTACTGTAGCATCTGGGTGGAAACGTCACTGGATCTTGAATACTCTTCCTCATACAGAAAGCAGCACACATATCCATATGAACTCCTTTATTTCTGTCTCAACTTCTTGCTGTGCAATCACTCCAATTGCTTTGTGAAGACTCCCTGTTTTTAATACTCCCCAACCCCCATAGAATATGTGGATCGAAAGGTAAAAACAAGTATCCCTTGTAGAACATGAGTTTGTCATTCTAAACAAATTTATTAACCCTGTAGAAGCTCAGTGATGTGGGGGCACAGGAGGAATTAAAGGAATACAGCATGGTAGATAAAATCGTGCCCAAGGACAGGTGCTTTCCATTTCTCTATAAGCATTGCTGAATGGGGTGGCACAGGAGCCAATTTTTTCTCCCTGATGGGAATACGTAAGAAGCAGGCAAGGACAATGAGAAAAAGCTAGGAAGATAATTGGAACCAACAATCAGAACCTGATTTTACTCTAACTGGAAAAACAGTAGTTTTCCACTAATTTCACTGTGTCAATGTGAGCAAGTGCAAGTCTAATGCAACCTTTCAAAGTTCTAAATTTCTAGTACCCTATGGCCTGTAGATTTTTCAGTTCACACATTAGATACATTTGAGCTATTGAGTAAATAAGTTTGTTTCTAGTGCCTCAATTTATAAAGCGTACTTTAATGCTGTATAAAAATATAACTTGGTTCAGCATAAAGATTCCTGGAACTGAAAGTTCCTTTTAAAATTTCGTAGATCTGGTATCACTGTTAAAACACTTTTTCCAGTTGTGTTACTGCTTGCTTTAGTCTGCTATTATTTGAATATGTATAGAAATCTATGCATTGCCTTCAACTTTCACATGACTGTTTTTCTCTCTCTTTTTTTTTTTTCCCCCCCTAAAGGGAGCAGAAAAATCCAGAGATATGTATGTATCTGCTTTTAAGCATGCAGCTGTCATGACTTCGGTTGAAATGTTACCTTGTTCTTCTATAGTTTATTAAAAAAAAAAATCAGTTAGAAAACCTGATTTCATGGCTTTTCTCTTGAGTCCTTTGGCTTCAGACAAGGGTTACTTTGGAAAGGATCGAAGTAATTTATGGGTCTCCAAGTAAGTTTGTGCTGTGGTGAAGGGACTCAGCATATCAGCTACCATGGGAAATGGTAGCCTGTGTATATGCAGGTGCTTTACAGTACAGCTGCTGCTCTGTAGTAACAGCTGTGTTTAAATCCTGGTAGTTGTGTTTATTTCCAAAGCTGATGGAGTGTATTTCCCTTCGATTAAATGCGGAGGAAATGGTAAGATCCTTCTGCCTTCAGAAACTTTGCTTCAAAGTTTGTTTTCATGAACTCATGTTAGGCTGGGTTTTGTATGATTCACAGCAGCATGGGTATGCTGGGTAAAGCGATTAAAGGATTGTAAGGGCAGTTAACTTTTCCCAGCAGATAAATGGCCTCCATGGGCACTCTAAGGGTGATTTCCTTTTTTTTTTTAACTTTTTCTTTAGAAAAAGACTGTACGATACCGTGCTTATTGAAATTGCTGTGTGGAGACAAAAGTTTATGATCATGTCCCTTCGGAGACTTTGAAGTCAAGCATTTATTTTGTCTTGCATAAAAGCTTTCAGTGCAATTAATGAGAAAAGCAAGTCTTATGAAGCAAACTAATTACAGATCATTGGTGAAATAAGGAACTGTTGCAGGGCTAGTAGGTCTTTCCTCAATTGTTTTTTTTCCTTTTTAATGTGATTTCAGCCCGTATGAAAAAGTGTTGTCTTTTCCTGACCACTAATTTGACATTGCCAGCTAATGATGGTTCTCTTACTATCGTCCTGAATAGGAAGTAGGATTATTTTGAGTGCTTTTAGGGCTGATCTGTGGGATCTAGTCTGAAATACACTAAATGTAGTCCTTCACTCTTTCAAAGTGTCTTTAGGCAGTATTTGGACCTTGACAGTCTGGAACAATGTCACCTGTTGCCAGGTAGCTGAAAATAGCAAGAAAATTCTTTGGAAAGCAAATTTTTTCTTTTTGTTAGCTGAGAAATGAACTTGTTTGTTACTAAAATGTGTTTGGTTCTGAAGTGACTTGCATCTCAGAATCTGGTTTTGGGCATGTATTTACATTAGAATAGACTAAGCTGAGTGTGTTTTTAAGTTTTGGTTGTATATGACTGGATGAAGCTACCTGAATTTTCAAGACTTCACTGCCTTTAATCTAAAAAGACTATTTTGAAATTTCTGGCTCTTGAAGAGATGAGCTCTTAACAGCAGAGCAACACTCAGTTGCTTTTTTGTGTTGTTTATGGGGAAGATTTGGGGCTTTTTGTTGTTGTTGTCACTTGTGACTAACATTAGCCACCTGCTAGCTTTTTAGATTTTTTTTTAATGACTTTTGAAAGTTATATTTAAAATGGTCAGTGTTTATTATTCTTAAAAAGTTGACATCCTGTTTGTCATGGTAGTTGGATACTGCTAAATTAAAAAAAAAAACAACAGTAACTTTTACTGCTCCCTCCCCCCCCCCAACTGTTCTAAGTAACTTCCCTGATGCTTTTATGTTCTGACAAATATCCAGAAAATTTACACTCAGTTTGAGATTTTTCTGGTTTGGACTCAAATTTGGAACTATAGTAGCTTTTACTGGCAAGCATACAGTTACTATCAACCCCAAATGATAACTTTAGTTTTGCATCTGATTCCCCTAACTGGGTGTAACAGTCCCTTATGGTAACAACTCTATCTCAGTTGTATCTCTCTCTCCTTCTCTTTTTTTTTTTTTTTTTTTTTTTTTTAAAAAAAATGGAGTGGTGTTTCTAAATACTTGGGAGGAGCTGGCCACCAATTTTTATTAACTAGGTTGTAAAGGAAAACTTTCTACTGTGATGCATGAAAAGGAAAAGACAGCTGCCATTGCAAAGTCAGCACCAAGTCTTTATCACAAATCACTGCTATTAGTTCCTTCAGCTCTTTTGCCTTAAATCAACTCAGCTCTTTTGTAGGGCAGTGTCTGACTGGATTTACGCTTTAAGTTGAAGCACTCCTGGGCACTGGAGTGCCATTCTCCCTGCTGGTACGGTCGCTGGTGTGAAGGCAGCCCATTCCAAGCAGCGCTTTTGCCATCCAAGTGCAGCGGGTGGGTGGGCAGGCAGGGCACCTGAAGGGCTCTTCCCAGCAGGCAGCTTGCGTGCAGCCCCCTTGCTTGGAGGGTGAGGGGGTGAATGAGGGGGTGGGTATGCACCCCCCAACCCACCTGGCCTCACCCCCTGCTTGTGGGTGTGCGTTGTGCACTTTGACAGCCGACAGCATCTGGGTGTCAAAAGCGCTTTGGAGACTTGGTTCTGACTTCCAGTGGTAAGACTTACACCAAAACCAGATTTGACTTAGAGTAACCTTTGACTTAGAGTAACCTCTGTCCTTTGACCTGAAGTGACCTTTATCCTAGAGCAACTTCTGGCTCTGATGTCAACAAACCCTTGACCTTGAGGAGCGTCTGTCCATTGACCTCAACTAACCTTTGACCTTGAGGATCCTCTGTCCTGTGACCTCAATTAGCCTTTGACCTGAGATAACTTTTGACCTCAAGTAACCACTGCCCTTGAGTAACACTTGACATAGATTGACCTTGGGTAACCTTTAACCTCGGGTAACCTTTGACCTTGGGTAGTGGCTGTCCTGTAACCTTGAGTAACCTTTGACCTTGAGTAATGGCTGTCCTGTAACCCTGAATAATGGCTGTCCTCTGACCTTGAGTAACCCCTGTCCTGTGACAAAGGGCAGTCTGGTCTCGCTCTGGGAATCTGCCTTAGCAAGTAACCTTTGACCTCAAATAACTTCTGTCCTCAAATAACCTTTGACTTCAACTAACCTTTGACCTCTCTGTCCCTCGTGTGGCATGAGCTAGGTTGGCTGGGCTTTACCAATGCTGACTTCCACCGGGACGGAGCGGTTGCCTGAGACAGAAGCCTGCCCTGTGTTTTGGCAGGTTTGGTGTTTACAGGTCATTGTGCTGACCTGGGGTTTGCGATTGGTCTGCCCACTTCTCAGCGCGTGACGGCAAGAACGTCCGCAGCATACCAGGGAGTAGGGGGGAACTGGGGTGTCAGTCTAAGCTACCCTGTGTCTGGAGAATTAACGGCAGTGCTGTCTGAAGATGTGCCTATGTGACTCTTGTTCCTCAGCTTTGTATTTCCTACTATGAATTTTTAAGTCTCCTCATTGCTGCACCTTGTTGGACCTCTTTTAATTTTTGTCAGTTTGAACTAAACTTTTCTGAGTTTTATATTCACGTTAAGACGGGGCCACCTGGTGCTGTTGGTGTTCTCGGGACACAAACGTCGGCAGGCCGTGGAGCGACATGGTGCTGTGTGCTGAACCTGCAGCAGAGGGCAGGCTGAAACCGTCTGACACAGAAACGCTCTGCTTAGCCAACACATCTTTTTTGGCGCGACTGTATGCAAAAAGAGATTTTTTTTTTTTTTGAGCTTGTGTTGGTGGAAGGACAGGCAAATCACTTTTAATTAAGCGTTGCCAATTTTAAGTGCATGTAGGTAGCACAAATGCTCCTTGGTTGATGACCTGGAGCCTGACCTGTGGAACCAGCCAAGTGCAGGGACGACTACATCAGCTGCCCACATCTGCCATCCTGACCAGCCGCAAACTGGACTCGGAGCGCTGTGCTGTGAAGGTGAACGGATAGGTAAGACTTCACGGTCATCCTAAACTGCTTTATTGCTCTGCAGGAATTATGTAGCTTTGGGGTATTTTTGACCTTTAGTCTGCATACTGGGACAGTCTCTGAATCTACCCAGTGTGGTTTAAACTCGCTCCCCTCGTCTGATATAAGATAGCTCCTTACCTGGTGCAGGGCAAAGTTATCTGATGAGGCTTAAACGGCTGCTGTGATGAAGTGACACTGGAGCAAAGTGGATGGTGGGTCTTACTGTGGTCCATTCCGAGAGTGGGAGTAGAAAAAGGAGCACGTCACTGGCAGGAGAAAAGCGTGTTGGCGGTGATGGCTCTGTCACTGTGGGGCAGCTACAACACCCACAGAAGGTGTTGTACCAGGGGGATGAAAAACGCTCAGAGAGGGAAGGTGTCAAAGTGGTCTGAGAGGAGAAAGAGGCAGGAGAAAATCGAAGGAATGCTGAGGGACAGCCGATGGTTGAAGAAACGGGGGGCTTATCAAATGAGTTTAGGAAGAGGAGGGAGCATGGAAGATTTTGACAGCATAAAGTCATAAACTGTAACATTTTGGGTGGTGCAAGGAAAATAGAATTCAAGTTGAAAGGGCTTAAGAATTAACTGAAACAGAAGAAAGAGCAATGGTAGTAAAGGGCAGGCAAAAAGAGATGGAGCTTTAGCTGTACGGGGTGGGAGGGAGAGTTCAGAAAAGGACTTTAAGAGTAAAGGAAACTAGCATGCTTCCATCCTCCTTGGGTGAGGGGAGAAGTGTAATGGTAAGTGTCGTGGTTTCACCCCAGCCGGTAACAAAGGACCACGCGGCCGCTCACTCACTCCTCCCGCCCCCCTCCGGTGGGATGGGGGGGAAGACGGAGGAGAGAAAAAAAAACAAACCTGGAACCTCGAGGGTTGAGATAAAGGCAGTTTACTGGAACAACACAAAGAAATTGCAACAACAACAACGGTACTAATGAAAAAGTATACAAAAAGAGTGATGCACAGTGCAACTGCTCACCCCCCGGGACCCGATGCTCTGCCACTTCCCCCACCGAAAAGAAGAGCCCACCCCCCGGCCCGCTCCCCCTTTATATACTGAGCATGATGTCACATGGTATGGAATAGCTCCTTGGCCAGTTCAGGTCAGCTGCCCCGGCTATGCCCCCCACCTCCCAGGTTCCTGTAAAAATTAACTCTATCCCAGCTGAACCCAGGACAGTAAGGAAATGAGTTAATCAGGAAGGTGATTTCCAGTGGGTCTGAAGATCTGGGTGAAAACTAGGGATTGGTGATGGACAGAGAAGGTCTTTAAAAGAGAGGAGGGAAGATGCAGCAGATCAGGTGGATTTGACAACGTTGGCACAGGCCGGCTGTTAATGGGGGGTTAGGTCTTAGAAATGAGCAGGGTCATCCATGGAATCTGAGTAGAGGAATCGAGGTAGGTGCTTACACGTCAGTCTCCAGTGTTGGAGACAAAAAGGGGGGATGTGAACCCCGCAGCCTGTAAAGGAAAGGAGAGGCAGCAGGTCAAGGTGCAAGAGCCCAAGAACTGGTGGTAGATAGGAGTATCTCAAAGCAAATGGAGTTCCTTGTTTAAGTCAGAAAGCTGACTTCAGCCTCTTGCTGCCACTTGTTATATTTCATTAGTGAAGGAGCATTTCATATTCTATTAGTAAATTTTTTATTAGTCAGTGGTTTCCAGCAAGTATTAATTTCCATAAGCAGGAAAAGAGTATGTGATCTAGGACAGATACAGATTGTAGATCCAGCAAAAAATCCTGCGGTGCATGGTGTTTTCCGGTGTTGTCATATGGCCACATTGAAAGACTTCTTTTCTTGGTGCTTTGAGGCAAAAAAACCTTTGCAGTACTCTTCCAATCCCCAAATGTAAAGAAATAAGTCACCGAGAGTGTCTGGCAGTCCATAACGCTAGATGGCATTATATGGAAAGACATAACATAAATCCAACACATCCCACATGTACTGCACTGCACTGCTGTTAAATCCCTGCATCTCAACGGCATCATCAGCTTTGCATGGAAAATTTTGAACGGCATTGTTAAGGGTCAAGTCAAAGTGATGTAAGCTGATAGAAGAAAAAGTTTTGCTGTGCTATGAAAAGAGATTGTTGTGCAGATACTAGGGAAATTGGAACACTATCTGTAATTCTCCAGAAGAGTTTTCTGGATTTAGAGAATTTTTTCCCACCTTTGGCTATATTAAGTAAGTGGTATTTCACTACAGGGTTGTCAGTGGGGCTTAACAATGGAGCCCCTCCACCCCAACTCCAATTTTCTGTGAAATAACACCTCGTGCCCATTATTTTTAATTAAGGGGCAGAAGGGCAGTAGGTTGTGTGAAATACTGATTGCAGTGACCTACATTATCAGTTAATAATCTTGTTAGTATAAAATATTTCTTCTAATCTCTGAAGAGAAGGTCATAGCAGACATGGGAGTCTTCCCCCTCCTCCCGTTTGGACAAGGGCCACCACTTTGGATAACTGCTTATGCTGTCGGGTAGCAAAAGCAAAGTGTCCCAAAGGTGACCATGCTATTGGAGACTTACTGGTTTCTGCCACGATCTAGAGCTGATAACAGGACCTTGAATATTACATATGCTGTAATAGGCCAGTTACGGCAGAGGAAGAGCGTGTGCCCAGGGTGAATTTATCTGGGCTAATTTTTTATTTTTTTATGGCTTTGTGGTTGCTGTGTTTCATGTGGCCTCTCATCCACTGTGAAGAGGAGCGTGAAGAGGTGAGCTGGAAACTCAGGGTAATACAACTAGAAACTTCTTGTGCCTTGGTGTACTATTCCCTGGAGCTGCGCTCGGGGTCTTTTGGGGTGGTGTGAGGAGATCTGTTCCCTGCACAGCTGCAATAATATTTGAATCACAGAAAATGTGCTGACGTTTGGAGCACACTCAGTAGATTTTTACCTGTCACTGAACGTTACCTGCACGCAGGTTATTAAAACTGTGTGTGTAGCAGGAGGTACAAAGCCCCTGTTGTGAAGAGGATAATCTTGAAATACGGCTCAACAGTCATACAGGTCACTTTGAAAACGACCATAGGTGTAAATAGAGTTTTCTTCTAGAGTGTTGACTAATACAGGTTACAGTGGTTTTATGCAGGTAACCTTAAGCATGGGTGATTTCTTAAAGCACATTCAAGATGAGACTGACAGGGCTTTGTCACAAATATCCTACACAATAAACTAGCCCCTAAAGCTTTTGAATAAATGCAAATGCTCCAGCTAGCAGGTGTCTCATTCAACCAGATCCTTCTACCTCCATAAGTGCTCTGAGCAATACCTGTTGTGGAAGCATTGCTTTGCATACTGTGCATTAACACTGTGCGTGGGGAAGACCAAATAGAAACAGAAATTTGCAGTCGGAATGACCTTGAATTCTGGTTGAGAGCCACAGAGTAAGGGTCAGTGCAAAATTGGGCTCTGTGGGAAAGCATCTGGTGTGTGTCTCTGCTGACAGCCTCTACCGCAGCGAGCAAAGAAATGGCTGCCAGTTCTTGTAGAGAGTGGATTAGAGATTAGAAAGTGTAGTAAAAGAAGACAAAGTTATGGGTTATATGCTTGCATGGTCTTGCAGCCTACTAGGGTGCAGTCTTGTGTAACTTAGTTCTTGTAATTGCATTATCAACAGTGACAGAAGGGCATAAAAAACTATGAATATAAAGGTATGCTAAAGGGTTTCATATCTTCCTGAAATGAGGAATGTAGTGATGGATGTTCAGCATTTCTCCCTAATTTAGCTTGATGATCTGACTTGCCCTTTTTCTTGCATACATGGCTGTGAGAGGCAGCATGATAGCTCATTTTGAAGGAATGAAGAGATGGGCCAAACTTGGCTGACTACTTCATATTTTTTTTCTGAAGGGTGCAGGTGGGAGGGCAAGGCATCCCAAAAGGTGGACAAACAGGCAAGACAGATGTTAGTTATTCTGTTGGCATCCCAAACTTTCAGGCAGGATGTCTTGCATTTTGACAGTTTCTAAAGAGGACTTCCAAACCCAAGAGCAGATTTCCCATGGATCTGTGCCTTGCGGCAGGCAGTGTGTCACAGTGTTTGATGTCCAAGCAAGTATGAGCTTTCCTACTGAAGCACCTTCTGGAGATGCAGCAGTTACAAGGGGTGGCCTCGTTTTCCTCTCATGCAGGTTGTCTACTGTCTAATGAGATTTCTTTGGCTGGACAACTTACAAGATCACTTCTCCCTTACGTTGATGCTTTCACAAAACTGTTTGAATCTAATTATCCTCTGAGCTTCTGCTTTGCAGGCAAATTTTTTCAAAGTTGCTGGAGACCAGGAGAAGAATACACAGATGTACATACACATGTGCATCCACTCACTCCCTTGCAGGACAGCATCATTGCACAAGTGCTGTTTCCATGGAAACAAGGATAAAATACTGAGTAATGGAAATTAGAGACTCATGTAACAAATATTTTCTCTCCTGGACAAGGTTATTCTCATCTATATTCTCTGTCTGCGTGTGTCTTCATGGGTTTCTGAAAGACTATGGATTTTATTTTGTTTTGTTGGTACTTTTCCTCTTATATGCAAAGAAGGACCCTCAGCAGTAGCCCCTGTTGTTCTTCCTTCTGAAAAAAAATGCTGCATTGCATCACTATGTGCTGCTGAAGCACCTCGATGAGATCTGAAATTCATGTTAAGGATTCTTCCCCATGTGTTGGTTGCTCTGTGACCATGTCCCGCAGAAAGCAGCCCCTGGGCCACTGAAATAGGTAACCCGAAGAAGGCTGTGCGCTGGTGGTTCTTGGTCTTTGAATCAGGGACAAGCACCTGCTTCACACCAGCACTGGGAGTGTCAAAAAGGCACATTAGACACCGATTTATCCTTGCCCTGCATATCTCCCAACTGGGTGTTCAGGACAGTTGGGCTCTGAGCCCATGGTCTAACGCCCACCAGCGACTGGCTGC
>NW_010972519.1:430528-430857 GCF_000737465.1 Haliaeetus leucocephalus
AAACACACCTCCTGGTCAAAGGCTGCCCGCCTCCAAGACTTACCATGCCTCGGACACTGACCCTGCGCCTGCATAATAGCCTCGCTCGAGAAGGGTGGAGATATGATAGTTGTATGCTGAGAAGGGTGGAGACTCCTGAGGCAGAGACGGAGCAAGGTGTGTTACTAAGCATAAAAGATGACTTCTGAACAACGGAAGTTTGAAGCTTTCCCACCAAGGACCATGACAATCAGCGACGCAGCATTAGCTGGACCCAGGACCGTTAGGATGTCTTGAGATCAGCGGTGGTAGCTATAACCTCTCTTTCTCCCCTCTCTAAACTTTACTTT
>NW_010972519.1:431028-448071 GCF_000737465.1 Haliaeetus leucocephalus
CACATGCCCAGTGCCCTGCCCCAAGCAAGGTGCCACAGCCAAACAAAGCCTTCAGAAGCCTACAGAAGTGCTCTTGCAATTTGCATATAAGCAAGACTGTACTTCAGAAAATCTTACATTTTATTTCATAAACATAGGCATCTGCTGCTAATTAAAGTAGCAGCATATAATTATACCCTTTCTTACTAGTAGATATAGAGTCTGACAGTTGCTTAGATACAAAATAAGCAACTAGAGATTGTCTTCTGCACTTTAACAAGCACAGGGAGCTGGAACAATAGAATCATAAACTTATTCTGTATTATCTTCAGTAAATGTGCCTGGGAAAAATATGTTTCAACTCATTGGTAGCTTGCAATTTTAGCTCTAAGGTTCTTCAGCTACCTCTCTGCTTTCCTCCACGAAGTACTGACCAAAAACTTTCCATGGAGAGGGCAGGATGCTTCCTTGGGGAAAACATTAGACAGAAGGAACAACAGTGCAGTTAGCAGCCACCATTTTGCCAAGTCCCCATTTTCTAGCTTTTTATTTCTAATGAAAGCAAGTTTCTTCTTATTGATTAAAAAAATCCAGGAGCTAGTTCAGTTATATCATAGTTTAACCCCACCTGGCAACTCAGCCCAATGCAGCTGCTTGCTCACTCCCTGCCGTGGGATGGGGGAGAGAATTGGAAGGGTAAAAGTAAGAAAACTCATGGATTGAGATAAACACAGTTTAATAGGTAAAGCAAAAGCCATGCATGCAAGAAAAGCAAAAGAAGGAATTCAGGAATTTGTTCACCACTTTCCTTCAGCAGGCAGGTGTTCAGTTGTCTCCAGGAAAGCAGGGCTCCATCATGTGTAACAGTGACTTGGGAAGACAAAGGCCATCACTCTGAACGTCCCATCTTCCTTCTTCTTCCTCCAGCTTTATATGCTGAGCATGACGTCATATGGTCTGGGATATCCGTTGTGTCAGTTGAGGTCAGCTGTCCCGGCTGTGTCCCCTCCCAACTTCTTGTGCACCCCCAGCCTGCTCACTGGTGGGGTGGGGTGAGAAGCAGAAAAGACCTTGACTCTGTGCAGCACTGCTCAGCAATAACAAAAACATCCCTGTGTTATCAACACTGTTTCCAGCACAAATCCAAAATACAGCCTCATACCAGCTACTACAAAGTGCCAAAATCAGCACTGTAGACCCGGCAGATAAATAGGAACATAAAGTGTGCACACAGCGTACCTAATATCTTTAAAAGGCAGATGTTAGAGAATGTGGTTGCCTTATTTTTTATGGGTTAAGTTCACAGCCAAAGCACTCTGGATGTGACAAGATGGATCTACAGCTTTCCTAACACAGTCCCTATTGCTGCTTATCAGAAAACTCATGATGCTGTATTGAGAAATCACTTTTCTTGCCCCACAGAACATCTCAGCTGTATCCTGAGAGGCACGTCTGAGTGTGTGACCTTTTCTTTTCTCACATTCTGCTAATAAGCCCCAACTTTCTTTGCTCACAAATCCAAAACTCTGTTGATACACCCACAGTCTCACTACTTTTGTTATTAAACTGTAGGGAGTGTAATCAGAGCAGTTAATGCCACAATAATCCTCCTGATCCCTGCAGTTATCTCTGAAGATATCAGAAATGATGCTGCCTGTAAAAGAGATGAGGTATGTTCTGGTTAATTCAGCACCAGCAAACCTTTGGAGGAATACACTGAGCTAACCTTCAAGATGCTAAAACACTTGAAGCCGCAGTGAGATTTCAAATGCCTTTGTTATCAACTATCAAAAGTGTTCAGTATTTCTCGATGGAAGTGGCTAGCTTATTCCTTAAAAAAAAAAAGTTCATTTTGGACAAGGTCTGTCTTTCCTCTACAGCACTGTTATAAGAGACATAAACAAAGGGATGAGGCTTGCAGGGATGCTGATGCTGGTAGGACTTGGGCAGCAGGTGGTGCCCGGTGAACGCCGCAGCCAGCCTTGTTCCGCTGGGAGCCAAACCGCAGCATTTCTTCTGCGGCCAGGTTGAAGAATTAGGGGTTGAGCAAAAATCTGAAGTTTCTTCTTCACTTAGTTACAGCAGCTTTGCCAGAATTTAGGGCACCATTTTGTGGAAAGATGAAGGCAAAGTTAATACACAGACCAGCAGCTGAAATTTGCTCCTTGGCAGAGCGGGTTCAGGCAGGGCTCAGGCAGATCACCAGTACAGCAGCTCATTTGCACAAGAAAATAATGTTGGTTTTTTTTTTCAGTCACCTGCATAATTTCTAAGGACTTTAAGTTCTGCTAACTGAGACTCTTTACCACCCCGGGGTCAGATGTGAAATGACCCTCCTATACAAGAATCTTAATTTCTGATTTTCCTCATCCTTTCCAAATACATGATAAGGGTTGCCATTGGCACTAACTTGTTCTAAATATTTTAGCCAGCAGGATGTCAGGCAGGAGTTTGGGTTCAAGATGGAGGTGGTCATGTGCTTTGTTGGTTATAGCTCATGAGCAGCATTTCCTCCAGGAGGCCCTCCTGGTGCAAACAAGTCCAGGACACAGGTTGCTGGTGGAGAGTGGGGACCGATGGTTTGCTTACCACTGCCTGTGCAGCCTGGTGGGGCTGACGGGTTGGCAAAGGTTAGGTGGGTGAAGTTAGGTGGTGCAGCGTACATGGAAATTACTTTCATGTGCTTGTTACTGTCCCAGATTTTAAAAAGAAAAAAAGGGGGGGGGAGAAGGAAAAAAGAGAAAAAAAGAAAGAAGGAGAAAGAAAGGAAAAAGGAAAAAATACAAGAAGAAAAAGAGATGTTTCTGAGCCTGATGTAGTCCTTGAGTGCGAACCTTGTGTAAGTACCCTGTGGTGGCTGAGTGTTGGTGGGTTCAGAGCACCTATTCCTCTCTCCAGATGGCCTTCTAGTGTCGGTGGGTTGTTGCTGTTCTCTCTCCTCTGAAGCATTACCAGTTTTAGGTTCTGCCTTATTGTTTTGGCAAACGTGCCTTTCAGTCGTTGGCATGAATACCTGATCAGTCTACTTGGCGCTTTCCAAGTCATGCAGATCAATAGCACAGGCAGTCCCAAGATGCAGATAAAAATGCTTTTTGGTTCAAAGATTTTGTGCTGCGGACAGCATCAGGATGCCAAGTAGATAAAGGCCGAGGCACCTTTTACTCTTGCTGTGTTGGCCCCTGGATTCTGAATCCCCATCCCCTCACAGTCTGTATGTGAGCTAGTTGGTTTGCTCCGCTCTGCGTGTCTCCTTACAGCCCACTGTGAACTGACATAAAGGAGGACACAGAGATCAAAAGACACCGGTACATAGACATGTGGGGAAAACATTACAAGAAGATAAAGTGCTGCAGTGAAGAACTCTTAATGTCTTTTCCCATCTCTGTTTTTGCTACTGGGCTATTTCCCTTTCCTTCCCAATGTGATACAAATTTTATCATCCCAGTAACATTAGTTTGCTAGATCCACCTCTCTCTGAAAGACTCCTGAAAAGAAGGCTGCACTGCGAGCTCCTGTGCTCTCTACCTCCCCATCAGATTTTTTCAAATATTTTGATGTGTGTTCAGAAGCTGCTTTCTTCTGCTGTTTTTCTTTCTCAGCACAAACTTCATGGTCCCCAGAGGTAGATTCAGAGTTTAAAGGTAAGTGAAATGCAGTGTCACTTGGTATGCTTCAGGCTCTTCCACATGAAACACAGAAGCACAACAATCCCTTCACCTCCTTCCAAACATAAGTATAGCCCTACTTCCCATCAGACAAGGTCATGCAAAAATCAGTAAAACCCTCAGTATAGCTAGCTGAGTTGGCTGCTCACCCTTTTGATCTGTGGGCAGTTGACAGTTGTGTGAGATGCTTTTTAGAAACTTCCTGATGAAATTGCTTATAAATTCTGCCCCTTCCAGAGCACCACGGATCCTTTTTGGGAAACCAAATTTCAAAACAAGGTAATCTGAGAGGTTGCCTACCACAGTCTTGCTTGACGTTTTGGCTTCAGGCAAGACATGTAAGTGCATTGGTGTGCTGTGCCAAAAATGTATTTCTCTTTTTTTTTTTTTCTTCTTGATATGAAGCATCTTCGAACCTAAGCTTAGGTGATGAAGATACCTAGTGGCACTGCAGATGATTCGTGGGGTTTTGCTTTGTTCTTGGATGTGTGTACAGGCTCTACTGACAAAAAATGCGAGGCTCACGGTTTTATCACACAACTTCCAATGAGCTTACCTACTCACTCTGTTCCTTGGTATCCCATTTTTTTCCATAGACCTCTCGTTACACCTTCTTTTTTGTACTTTTCAGGTCCCTCACCTTTTTTAATAAGATATTTTTATAGTTTTTTTTAATATGGCTTTTTTTTATAAGAGGTTGTCCTCAGCCAGCGTGCCTCTTTTCAGACAATGTGTCAGGCATCTCACATAATAGACCTCTGAAAGACTGTGGATGTCCCCTCTGTTGGTTTGGTGTCCGTTTGCCAGTCACCCTGCCAAGAGTTTTGCTACTTCAGCAGTACAAGGGCAGCAATTAGACCTTGCCTTTCTTAGAAAGGGCTTTACAACACAGGGGGAGGTAGTTCGCAGTCATCCGTAGCTATCAGGCTGCAGCAGGAGGCTCTGCAAGTGAGCAAGTGCTGCCCATGGAGCAACTGGGGTGGAGATGTTGCTTTCAAGGCCCAGGTCTGTGGGCTTTTGGTGCAGGCGGGTGTCTGCATGTCCCTAAGGAGGTAGGGGCTGGGTGGGTGAGGCTGGAGAAGGGGGGGATGTGTGGTTATGGCACCAGAGTAGGATGGGAGGGCAGGGAGCATCCTTTTTTGCTCTGTCTGGGGGGCACACATGGGGCCAGTACCACTTTGTACCATGATCACTGTGCAGGGATCACTGCGGGGAGACATAAGCAGGTTCAGTCGGAGAGAGCTCCCAGAGCAGGTGTCTCGCATTATGTGCAAGTTATAAGTTACTACTGATCAGGAGTGAGTTCCTAATGCAATACACGTGATCTGGGAGAGAAGGTGTCTGAGAGGTGGAAAGGTGATCCTCCAGCTACAGTGGGTGTAAAACACCAAAGTGTCAAAATAGCTTCTTATATCCCCGCACAGGCTGAAACAATCTTTAATTTGTGCTCTCTCAAATGCACAGAGCTCATCAAAGCTGTAAATGCAATCAGCCTCTGTAAACTGACTAGCAAGAAAGGAGGAAAACTGGGAACCCAGGACCTGCTTTGAAGCTTCAACATGTCACCTTGATAAACTGCAGTATCACCAGTGTGAGGAGAGTTTAGAGCAGGGTCCCCTTTGGCAGACAGCTCTTCAGGCTGTCCAATGCTTACCTGTTGCAGTTAAGGGATGCCTGAAAGGTCTGAAAGCTAATTGGAATACCTTGCTGTACCTTGATGCATCTTGTACCTATAGCATCAGTAGTTTCTTTGCTAAAAGGTGTGTTGGAGAAACCTTGAATAATTCCTTGGCAGAAAATTAGATTTCAAGTACAGGTCAAGTCTGCCTTGACTCACGTCATGCTTTTCTTTTGTGACTTTATTTCCAAGATGTTACTCAAGAACTTGCCCTATTGCTTTGCCAGAAAAAAATGTTTTGGTTTTCTCCAAGTTTTAGTATCTGTTCAGCTTGAACTTCAGTGAATCTGACAAATCTGGGATGCTTTTTCTTCGGTGGACTAAAAGATACCCAAATAAAAGCTGTTGCACTGAAAACTGTTTTGGTGTCTGCAGTCCAAGCAAAGTGGGGAAACATCCATATTGTCACAATGAGGTCATGTTGTTCCCTCTATAAAAAACAAAGCTTTTTTCAGAGTATAGGTTTCAAGACTTTGTTAGTCACTGTGTTTTTGAAAAGGAACCTCCAATTTTCCTGTTAGTTAGTGCTCTTCCCATGCTGTAAACAGTGATGCTCGATCAAACATCCTAACACCATTATAATGAGTGGTACCTAATACCTTAATGAAAACATCTGTGTGTAGGCTACAAGGGAGATGAGAAATAATAGAGACTGTTTTTCTGACTGTATCGGCATGTTCAAAACTCTTTAGTTTGTATAGTCCAGCTAGATAGTCTCTGCTCATACCTTCCCCTGTTGGTTTTTTTTCTTTTTCTAAATCTGCACTGGGTATCCTGTCCCAGCCCCAAGTCACCACCTCACACGACAGTTCTGCTTCTCAGGGCTGTGCCAGTGGTGTTGAGGAAATCCAGGATCCAGGAAAGACTGCAGTGACACTCGGTGGTTTCTCTGCCAGCACATCACACGTGCCACATTGCTCTGTTCTCTAATCCCCTTGAGCAGACATTTTGATTCCCATGTCACACACTTCTGACTTAGACCACATTTAAGGCCTTTCAGCTTCACCTCCTGTTTCTCCAATGGGTAGAATATTTTTCTCATATTCTCTGTGCATCCCTCAAAGGCACTACCGAGCACGAGGGCATCATTCAACTCACAATAACTCATTCATAAATTTTCCCAGGCACTCTTCTACACCCAGCCAACAAGGCATATGTTAACTGAAACGGGATTTCAACTTACGTGATACAGTATCTGTGGAGTTGACTGAGCCTGCGGAAAGCTGACAAGAGATGATTTCTTTCAACTGTGAAGCCTTGAACCGTGAAGTTCGCAGCATTGCTCATCCTTTCAGAACACTGTCATAATTTGATGGATTAATCAGGGTTACTTAGCAGGGATGCTTACCTGGCAAGACAAGACTCTAGCTTTTGAGCCTCTTGTGTACAAAACTCAAGGCCAATGAGCAGCTGCATCTGGCTCAAACAGTACTGTTAAACTTCAGTACCAAGACCTATGTGAGGTTTATGTTTCACACATGATGGTTTTTTCTCCTTTGAAGATACTGCTGTACTTTGTCTTTGCCGAGGTGCACATTTCATTGTAACCTGCATCGTTGCATCTGATGGCATTCATAGAGCCTTTTGCTCCACCAGCATTGAGGAGATGTGTGTTTTCTCCCTCTGGTATGTATTTGTTATTAACAGTCCAGTGCACGTCAGCATTATTGTTTAAAGGATGTTTGTGCGTCAAGCCCTCCAGTGCAAGTTCTGTTGACAGCTTTGAAATCAAACTTTTTCCCCTTCCCCAGTAAGCCTTCAAGCTTCCTAAAGCCTGTCTGGGGAGGTGATCAGCTCTCAGGAACAAGACCCTGTCCATGTGTGTGTGCCAGTGTCCTGAGGCTCAAATGATCTTTGTCATCAGGAAGGGTCATGAAATGCCTTTTGTTAGTGAAGCCAGGGTCCTCGTTTGGCTTGGCTGTGAGATGGCAAGGACAGGATCCTTATTGCTACCTGCATGCAACATGCTCAGGTTGGACTTTGTGGCTTCTGATTCTTCCTGCACTCCTCTGCGTGGCAGCCTGATGTTCAGGTTTCTTTTCGCATCTTAAAGAGAGGTCAAAAGCAAGCTAGCTTGCTGCTTGCTTTCCTGCTTGCCCTGGTCTGCATACCATACTCTGTGCTTTTGGCACCTGCCTGAGCAGCTTGTATTAATACTTTGATTTTAGTTTTCAGCCTTTGATCTGCTCTCCTTTAGCTATTAATCGTTCTATCTCATTCATCAGTGAGACTGCTTTTCCCCTGAGATGAGATGCTCTCTTCCTCTGCTGTTTTTCCCCTCATGTTCGAACTACAAAATGTTCACAGTGCCTGAACTTAGCTCTGCACTGTATTTTTCTCTAACACATTGCATACAGCAGAATGTAGCTTCTCAAATGACATCTCATCTGCAGATGGACTTGCTTTTAAAGAAAGCCTTGCATTATCTGAATATGACCATGCCATAGTTATGGCAGGGCTGAGGGGAGGAATGTGTTTTGCAGAATGGCAGGGTTGCATTTTGGATTGGAGTCAGCCCCTTGTGAAGCAAACAACACTTCTGCCTCAGATCAAATGCTCAGACTAGAAAATGCTGATCTCTCTCTTCTGTGACTCACCTGGGGCTGCAAGTTCAGCTTAATAGTATTTTATTCTTGGTAACAGGGATCTTCAGAAGCTCTGCGGTGTTGGAAGGCTTGGATCACCTTTTACCCTCAAAGAGCTTCAGCAGATGAGGAGTGAGCAATATAGTCTGATTATGGCTTCCAGACTAGACCTCGTGACTGTTTCGATAAACCCAAAAGCAAAGGCTTAATCTTTTTTCCCAGGCATCTCCCTACAAATTGTGTTCTGTTAATTGAAAGCCCTTTTTAATTAACATTTTCAGAGTACCCTTCTTGAATAGCTGCTAATTAATGTTTGCTCTATTTTGGCATAGTATCCAGTATAAAATCTCCTTTTAATTGTTTTTGTTAAACCATTGCAATGTGGAGAGTTTTACACCTTCCAAGTGTTGTGGTTTTTCAATGTTAGGTAGCTTAGCTATATATATTTTTAATGCTTATTTTTCAGGTTTTTTTTTTCCTTTTTCTTTCTCCCTGCAGTTCTGCTGCAGTCTGTCCTGGAAATATCCTGAACCATAGATTTCTCCTCTGTGCTAATTCTGTAAATGCCATAAAGTCTTCCTGCTTCCACGTGAAGGTTTTTTTAACCTTCTCTTAGCCAGAAAACAATTTCTGGCTGCTGCAGAGGAATTCAGCCTGCTCTTGGCCATGTTGTTTCAATACAGCTACCTGTTGGCTTGCTAAATATTCCACTTCTAGATAAGAGGCAGTTTTAAAAGTAAAATTTTAATAAATTGACTATTTACTCCCTTTTTCATAACAAAAGAAATGCCCTTTTGTCCCTAAACACATACAGCTTGTTCTAGCCTCACCACTGCTGAGCGTTAGCAGCAGGGTGCAATGAAACCTTATTTTTCTGAGTTACAGAAGATCTTCTCCACTTGCAACCTGTGGGAATTCTATCCTCTCTCTCTCCATGCTTGCCTGCACGGTGCTGCAACGCTGTATGTGGGAAGCCCCAATCTTCCAGCAGCTGACTTTGCTCCGGAGCTGGGGGGCAGCTTTTGAACTGGAAGTGGTGGGTGCCGATAGCATGACGCTCGGGCTGATTCACCCCAGGGCTTGTACCACTGCTCTGATGTGACCTTCCAGGCTTTGGAGGGTGCCGACCCAGCACCTCCCACTGACAAGGGGCAGCTGGAGTCAGAGCCAATTTGGCAACGAGGACAGGTGTCGCGTCCCAAAGTTGGAGCGACTCAGGTTCGTGGATTTCCTTTGTCAGAATTAAGGTGAAACGACACCAGGGGAGTTCAAACAACAATCAACATTTATTCAACCTAGCTAACTTTGTCCAAGTACACATGAACTTGTTAATATGAACCTTGCAACATGTCATTAAGCCGCTGTTTGAGAAGAGGAGGAAAGTACAGAAAAATGAAATGGAAAAAGGAACATGAAATGTATCAGAAGGAGAGCCCTCCCGTTGAGTCACGAGGTTCAGAGCAGACCCCCTTGCTTTCTGGACTCCTTCTCAAAGAGGAGCTCAGGGGCGGCTAGGTCCACTCCTAGTCTCAGACTTGGTCAACCGTTTATGTTTCAAAGGATGAGGTGTAGGGACTGTGGAAAAGAGAGAAGGAAAAGAGAGAGAGAGAATGAGAGAAAAAAGGAAAGAGAGAAGAGAAGGGTTTCACCAGTCCTGGGTCCAGCGTTGGTCCAGCCAGCGTAGAGATCCAGTTCCGGAGGGCGCGCGCTGAGGATTCGTTCTCTCCTCTTTTATAGTGTGTTAGTTGATGATCTCAGCATGCACAGTTCCCACACCTGGGGTTCACTGGAATCGGTAGCTTTGGGGGGGGGTGTGTTCATTGTGGAGTTGCTTCTCTTTTCCTGCTGGTATGACCACTTAAGATAGAAGCACAGTCCCAACTTCCATGGGGCCTTCTTCCTCCAGGAAGGCATAAATTGTGTTCCTTCTCCTGGTCACTTAAGATAAGGAATTGGGGCCTTGGAGAAGTGCATTCCCACCCTCCGTGGGGCCCTCTCCTCTGTCCACATTGTCCTGTTCACAAAACTCCAGCATTTTTACAGAGGTCGTTTTGTCCACCAAAGCTCTTTTAGCAGATGTTTGAGACATTTGGATTTGTCAGACAGTCACAACAGGTGACTGTTGAGTGGTCCCAGAGAAGCAGTAACCCCAAACACAGCGCTTTCCATTTCTAACGTTTTTCCTTTGCAGAGACATATTTTTCAAGCCCATCCTGCTGCACAGGGTGATGTACCTTATTCCGAGTAAAGGTGGGTCAGACTGCTCCTGGGAGGATGGACTGTACTGCTCTGTGCTCCTCTGACTTAGGGTCATGCCAACAGCCCCTCCTGAACCTTGCTAGATCCTCAGTTGCTCCAAAATCTCCAGATAGGAATAGACGCAGGGATGTTCTTTCATTTCTACTTGTCAAAAAGATTGCAAGACCATTTTTTTCTACAGATGGATGTGAACTTGTGCTAACTATCCTAGCCTTTTCCATCTTCATATTAAATTACTTCAGCATGTTTTTACATGGGGCTACACTGAGTACAGCATCCAGGAAAGTTAATAATAGAAAAGCAAAGAAGTTAAAAGTAAATCCGGAGTTTTAAAATTCATTCATGTTAATAATGCAAACTGCTACTTTCTAAAATTCCTTGCTATGTTTTTACAGTGCTATTTCAAAAACCTCTCCATAAAGAAGGCTAAAAATCAAATACAACCCATAACTTTTTAAGTTGCTTATGATTTTCATGGAGAAGCTGCTGGTGTCCATTGGTTCAATGATTCACCCAAAGACCTTAGGAGCATGGGAGGAAATCGAGGAAAGCTCACGCATTTCCTTTTGTCTTTCCGTTGCTTGTAACACCACTACAACACACTGCAGTGCTCAGTGAGGCTTCTCTGCTGAACGGCTTGTGAGTGTGCTGCCAACTCCAAATAGTGTCCTAGCGTGAGGTTTAAAAGAGAAGAACCAATTTGGTTTTTCTCACCCTCTGCTTTGAGTTTTGAGGTTTATGTGGGAATATTTTCCAAGGCCTGGAAGGTTTTCTCTCTTTCTTTCTAAAAGGTGGTTAAATTTCCCATGGAATTACCCGACTTAAAAAGCCTGAGGAGACAGAAGTCTCCAAATATTTGGGAACAGTCAAGCCCTGGCACTATGCTGGATGCTCAGATTGGTAGGTAGGAAGGCTATCAGCACACAAAGATTTCTCTTTGTGACTTCTCATACTGCTAGCACGGCTCAAAAGCTGTTCTTCATTTAGTGGTACTTAATGGACTCAGAGCCTTTGATATGGGGCAATTTGGCAGATTAACGTTGACTTAGAGCACTTTAACAGTTTTTAGGTGCAGTATGTTCGCTGAGCTGGAAATACATAGTTGGCAAAGTGCATATGGAAGAGAAAACATTCTTTAGTATCATTAAGATACATTTGATAAAAAAGAAGTAGAAAAGGCTTGGCAAACAGAATTTGGTGCTTCTAAACACCAGAACAGATAGAAGTACCAGGCCAGTTTTGGGCACTTGAATTTTAATCCTTGAAGAAAGCAGGTTGGAAGCATGCAGCTGCAACTGGTTGAATAAGATGGTTTCCAATCAGTGCTCACAGCAAGTGCAGGACCTCCTTCTGCAGCCACTGCTGCAAGGGCAGACCCATGACCAGTGGATGATGCAGACAGATCAGGGAGGTGACATTTTTCCTGATGCCCAATTCTGTAAAGCAATGAAGTCCATTTTGCTTGGGATCCTTCTGACTGGAAAGGATGGGCAGCAAACAAGAAGCACCAGGTGGAGGCAATGCCTCCCCCCAGGACCACACCAGCCTCTCAGTCCCTTAGTGCACACAACTGGCCTCACCTGGGGTCTTTCCTCACCCCTGACCATGTCCCAGGAGCCCCATTTCAGCCCAGCCCGGGTTGCCATCTGGGAGTAGTTGGTTTTTGCTGTTGCTGGTCATGCAGGTATGTGTATACATGTTGTCTCACTGGATGCCTGGGTCTGTGCTAGGGCTAGTCCCACCATGGGGGGCAAAACCTGACCAGGTATGTGGTAATTTCAGGCTTTTGCTGGGGTTTGCACTGCTCTGACTACATGGCTGGTGCTAGCTTGCATGTTCTGTTACACCTAGCTGGTGTGTGCCTGCACAGTGGCAGCTACACAGGAGCTGCCGGTCCCTCTGAAAGCCATGTGCTGCTCAGGCTGAAATAGCAAGCATTGTGCTGCTAGCAGTCAAGACTCACTGAGTTCATGAGTGCTCTCAAGGAGGTCCCTGTGGATGAAATCTAACAGGGTAAGTGAGATCCCCCCTCTGAGAGGGTTCTAGAGGGCTCTGCAGGAGAAGTGGGAATGGGTGCTGTCTCTCTCCCACCTACAGAATGACAGTGCCTGTAAGGCCGGCTGCTTACAAAGGGTCTGTAAGCCCTCAGTCCTCTTTGCATTTGCTTTGCAACTGCATGAAATCTGAACTGGATGTCTTACTTTTCTCTGTTGATCAAGTTGTCTTGGCCCTGGAGCCGGTTGTTCTCAGGCAGCCCAGGTGCTGGCAGTGGCAGTAGTGCAGGGTTTCACCACAGCTTGCTGTTTGGTTTTCACAGTGTTAGTGGGGTGAGCTGAAGAATTTGAAGGGAAAGGGGATAGTTTCTTCATTTAGGGGTGCTGGTAACTCTGGGAGCCTTTCCAGCCTTCTGTCTGCAATCCACTTCCCCAGTGGGAAGCCTGAGGGAGCAAAAGTAATCTATTTCCTACTGTTTAGCTGTATTTATTTTCCACTGTCTGCCTCTGTCTGCAGCACCACTAATGTTCCCAAAGCATCTGAAGTCATTTATTTTCTACCTCTGCCTGTGGCAGTGGTATTGCATGCTAGAAGGTTTTGCCTGAAGCCTTCTGGGCTTTACTGGGGGTGCTCTAGGCATGTGAGAAAATAAATAGACTTAAGAACAGTATGTGTTAAATCCGTGGTGGGTGTCTAGATTGCCAAGGCTTGTGTATGTTTTCACTTTTAATAAGTGTACATAGATATATCACTAAGTATCTGGTAGACAAACATACCCTAGATGCTGCAAACTTGCGGTTCGTATGGTCCTCTCAGGAGCTATTTGAACAGCGTCAGCTTCCCTTTATAAACACTGTAACATTTCTTTAAAAACTTAAATTACTTTTGATTATCTCCATTTAATTAGTAAAATCTTTGCTATGTTTGTCTTGTTTTATGAGCTTTCCTGGGTCATCCGAAGTCCTCTGTGACTAAGGAGGATGCTCTGTCGTTGCTGGGGCCGTTCAGGTCTTGCTGCTCTGAACCAAGCTGTGCATGCACAGACCAAGGTTCAGGGGTTTGGGAGAGATCAGCAGCTGAGGAACAGAGCCAGTTGGCTGGTTTTTTTTTTTCTTGAAGACTGATGAGGTTTGGCATGATTAAATGGCTACAGGCTTCAAAAGTAACAAGCCTTTCATTCTTCTCCATGATTATAAATGGCTGAGAGATAAAATGGGTCCATTTATTTCCATGACTGACTGCTTAGGAAGTATCTGGTTCATGCTTTGAATAACTTCCCCTTCTTCATGCCCGCAGCTTCTGATGATCTCTTGCAGATGTACCTACACATACTTCACATTTCTATCAGCTGTGTTCCCTTACCCCAGATGGTGCCAATAATGTGATATCTAGATCTTCACTTGCAACTTTCTTGACTGCTGGCTCAGTCATATATAAAAAAAAAAAAAAGCTGCTGGCTTCAAGGTGGGGTTGATGAGCAGGGCTGCTGTCCCCAGTTTATAGCCAGTTTGGCCTCTGATGGTGAGCCTGCACCAAGGGAAGATCTGAGGAAGGGACAGGAGAGGGTAAGCCAGGCCTGTTTTGCTCTTATTTCACTTAGGTGCTTTCCCTCTTTCCCCCATATCTTGCTAGCAAAGGCACCTGCTGCTTGTCTGACAACCTGTTAAGGCTTGAGCTGTAAAAAAAAGCTCATGAGATATTTAAAACTTCTGTAATTTGAGCTCCTGTGTAGCTTCCCTACTTACCACAGGGGAGACAAATCCTCTTACCCAACTGTCAAATAAGCCCAGCAGCAAAGCTGGAAATGAGCTGCGCATGACTGCCTGGTCTCTGCGGGAGCTCCCAGGAGCATGCTTGGCCCTCTCCTGCCTTAGGGGTGTTGCCTGGAGCTTTGTGGGGACCTCTGGGGTCATCCTGGGCACTCTTGCACTGAAGAAGTCCACTCTGCTTGGCAAAGTTGTCGGAGGTGACAAAAGCGGTTTGAGCAATTGATACAGTTTGAAGTTACAGGCGAAAAGGGGAACTTCTCATCAAATAATTCAACTTTTCCTGCAATGCTGCTGCCCTCAGGCTTGCCCTCCTAAAGACCCTCTGTTGGCCTGTGCTCACCAGGGTCATAGAAAAATCTCTCTCCCTATTGAGGAGGAAGAGGAGAAAATAAAAAGGAATTGTTTGGGGGTTTTTCTCTGAAATTATAAGATATTAAGTTTTGTAGAACATCATATCAATCTGGTCTTGCTATGAAGCAAGATTAGTGCCATATATAAATACAGATATTGGGGGAAAAAGACTTAATACAAACCCTTGTCTTATTCCTGTGCAAGGTGGAACGGCTGCACAATAAATACAAAGCATCCAGTCTGTGTCTAACATGCTACAAGAAGCCATAAAAAATAAGATTTCTTTCCCATTTTGCTGAAGTTACTCAAAAAGCTATGGAATTAAAAATAACAGATGATTCTTATGAATTTTCCTTCCTAGGGGTTTATAAATATCTTGGGTATTTTTATTTTGGACTGTTTGACATTCACACAGCCCAATGCAGAAGGTATATGTAAGATGAGTAGTTCTAAAATGCCTCTTTGAAACATTTCAGAGGCTTCTGAGCAGGCTCTGCACTGAGACATAATTGACATTACAGCATCTATCCTACCTCTCTTAAAAGTTAAAATTGAAACAGTAAAAAACCGATTTCTTCAGTGCATTCCCCCAGGTCACAGTCTAAATGCCGCTGTTTGTTAGCAGTGTGGGCTTTTAAAAAAAAAATGTACCTTGTCAGGAGGTGAGGGAAAGTACTTTGTGAACTTTGCAGTGTCTCTGTTGAGGCTGCACCTGAGCCAGCTGCTCCTCCAGGCCCTGCTGAGATTTGTGCAGGTATGGCTCATAGCATTTGTCTCCAGGAAAAAGCAGATTTCTCAAACAAGAAAGGTGGTATTGAGAGCTTTCAAAGCTCTGGGTTGCTCATTTCGAGTGAGGTAACTAGCTGCAAAGCAACCAGGCATCTGGTAGGAAAACTCATTCAGTAAGGCAGTGTTTTGGAATTTGCCAAGGCTGGGCATTTATCTGCTATTTAGTCAGCACCCATCAGGATAGCAACTAATTGAAGCCGAAGGGACCACTCATGGTGTAAGATACTGGGCAATGTGAGCAATGATAATACTATTTGGCCTTTAATTAGTCATTTACAGTTCATTTCAGAGCTAGAGAGCTCAGGTTGGATTCACTGCTCCTGCATATGTGTTCCTTGTGGATTAATTTGTGGCTCCCACAAAAGGTATGAAGGACTGGTGACTGCAGAGCTGCTGATGTCTGCAGGTGTTTGCACCACTATCCTACCCCTTCCATTTATCACCTGAGAAATCGGGATTTTTCTCCTCCTTTGTCACAAAATATCTGCTGTCTCTCGGGTGTCTCAAATCTTGCTGATTTCTCTCAGTGCTTGCTAAATTACAGCAGCTTTGCTGCAGGATAACAAGCCTGGCTACCTCCCGGCTGGTTTCTTTGCTGGCTGTCCAGCTGTTAACCTGACCAGGAAAGTGCTATGGATGTCCGTCACAATGCAGTGTTTGTTTTTCTTGCTCATTCCTTATGTTGCTCTAAGTATATTTGATTAGTGTTGAACACCTGAAGTCTGGGGGAATTAAAATTCTTGATTATTGCCTGTTAACACCTATGCAGGGAGGCTGGTTCTCAACAGGGCTGGATAGGGATTTTTTTTTTTTTTCTTACTGCTGGGTTTTTTAGGAATATGTCTTCCTGGAAACCTTTTTTTGGTTCTCCTGTTGTCTGTACTTTAACAGGTAGACTGACTACTGTGGTGATTGCTGCTTAAAAATGTTGAATGGGCAGATAGGATTAGTGATAAGTTTCAGTGCACCCTTAGCATGTGTCCCTTGAGGTCTGAGGTTTTTCCTGGGATCCTGTGCTCTGGCTATTATGACTTGATGTGGATTGCTGCTATGGCATTGCCTCTGCTCACTAGATTTGACATTGGTGTGAATTTAGAGAGGTGGTTTACCGTTAATCAGCTTCTCTGTTAATCTCACACAGGTCCACCCGCTGTGTAAAATCTCCCCATGAATTTATACTAGAGTCTCTTCTTGGCTTTGTCTCCTTGTTTCTGTTTGTGCTTCGCATGAGCAATTATATGTATTGCAGTGAGTAACATATCATTTGCTGAATCCTGCCAAGAAATAAGTCTCCTGTTCTTCAAAGTTGGGTGTTGGTGTGGTGTTGTGGTTTTTTTTTTTTTTTTTTTTTTTTTAAATATAAGCTGGCTTTTGTAATATTAGTCCTTGTCTGTTCAGGAAAATTAATCCTTTCCTGAAAATGGTTTTCACCCATACATCTTGCTGTACCAGTACTGAAAGCTAGTCTCATCTTGACAAAAGTACACACGTTTTAGCAGTGCTCTCTTTAGAAAATGGAGGGATCCATTTTGGTACCTTTGGTCTTCTGCATTGCTACTAATGAATCATCAATGGGACATGCTCTTGTTTGAGTTTTAAGTGGGCACAGCTTCAGAGGAAAGCTGCTGCTATGTGGACAGTGAAGCAAAAGGGCATGTGTTTTTGCCATTTCTGAAACAGAAGCATCTAGATTTAGGTCCTGTCTAGTGGCCTTACCCCGCAAAAATAACAGCCACAACAGTACAGGTGTGGTATGTTGACCCTGGCTGGGTGCCAGGTGCCCATCCAAGCCGCTCTATCACTCCCCCTCCTCAGCTGGACAGGGGAGAGAAATATAACAAAAGGCTTGTGGATCAAGATAAGGACAGTTTAATAAAGTGAAAGCAAAGGTCGTGCATGAAAGCAAAGACAAATAAATGATGTTATTCTCTACTTCCCATCAGCAGGCGATGTCTGGCCACTTCCTGGGAAGC
>NW_010972519.1:448353-460226 GCF_000737465.1 Haliaeetus leucocephalus
TTTCTAGCTACCAATACAGAGCACAGCACTACAAGGGCTGCTACGGGGAGAATTAACTCCATCTCAGCCAGATCCGATACAACAGGGTTAGATCCTCACCCAGCTCCAATTTGTTTATGAAACTGGAAGGTTTGGCTTCCCTCAGTCCCCAGCTCCTGCAGTCTAAAGCTGCTGAAGGGTTTCATAAGGGTGGGTTGCTAGTGTTATCCCCCTTAAAAGAGGGAGAAAAATGAACCACAAGCAGTCATATACTTTATTAATTAGCAGATTGGTGCTGGAAAAAGAATTATGCCTACCTGTCTTTGTTTCCTGGTTGCTGGATTTATTGAGCCTATTCCTCTTGACTGCAAGATACATCTGAATATACAAGTTTTCATGCTGCTGCTTAACAAGGGCGAAGCAGAGAATTTAAAAATCAACACTTTTGAGGAGCAAATATTTTCAGCCCTTCACTTTTTCACTTTTCTGCCTTTTCACTCTGTTCTCTGAGCTGTGAAAGCTTTTAATTTCTCTGCATTTGACTGTCACCCCTGAGGACGTGACTCATCAGTGAAGGGATGGACACGAAGTTTGTGTTCTGCGGTTTCTTTGTAGGGACACATCTGTCCTGAGGCAGTTCTGCTTTTTAAGTAGCAGGGGGCTTTACTGAGTAGAATGAAGGTGTTTTTTACTAGGAATGATGAAGGGTATCTAGTAAAGGCTTCTAAGAAAAATGGTCCCCTAAATTCCTTCAATTTTGTGTTAATAGGGCTTTGTGTCAGTGAGCGTCCAAAGGTAGAGTTTGGTCTGTGGAGGCAGCATAAAAAGATGTGGGCATCCTAAAGGGCCTTCTTTCCCTGTATTGCTCTGAGCTTGGAAGGGTCAATTCTCTGCTTTTGAGCACAGTTCCAGAAAGAAAGAGATAGATCTCATTTACACTACAAATAAAACTGTGGGGTGTACCTGGACTCTGACAGAGCTCCATGGAGAGCTCCCAGCAGCAGCTTTCTCCATGCAGCCATTTATTCTTTCCTTTGTCCCTTAGGTTGTTCCCACTGTCATGGTATCAGGATGCCCCAGGGAGTTTTGCAACTTTAATTAGCTTGTGCTGGCTAACTTACCTCTATATATCAGCTAGCTGGCTTGCTCTGTGGCACAGGAGTTTGTGATTTACCCCAGGTGTTCAATACCACTTGGAACCAAGTCACAAAAGTTTGGTTCTGGACAGATACAAATCCCTTTGGAGTGCTCGGTCTTGCCTGTGAAAAGGCCAATACCTATGTTGAGTTAGCTGGCAATACTGCTGTATTTATTTATTTTTTTTTAAATTCTAGTGTGGTCATCCCTGGCTTTATAGTCTCTGTTCAACCACAAGGAAAGTACAAAGACTCTTTTCCAAATAAATCGGCTCAACTAATTGACAAGGAAGTGTGGTGTCACCAGGTGTTCTGGTCCTAGAGTATTTACAGCTGGCATGGTAGGTGCAGTTTGAAGAGTATTAATGAAGTGAATGGAGAATAGAAATATTAGACTGGAGAACAAATATGAGGTGGCTGCATAATACAGTGACTTTCCTGGTTTTCAGACCTAGGAAGAATCATACCAATAACGAATCTAGAAGCACCTTGCACATGTACTATTGAGATTAGTATGACTGATCATGCGTAATTGATATAGTAAAGCTGCAGTATTGACTCTTAGTCAAAAGTGGGGGGTTTGGGTGATGCTGCGTGGAGCAGTGAAGCATTTTGAAATGCCCCTCACCTTCAGACCACTCTGCTGACTGGTATGTGCGGGAGAGGTTGGGTAAGAGCCCTGTGGAAGGGAAAGCCGCTCAAAGCTGCTTTCTCTTGATCTTGCTAAGTGGAGTAAGTAGTTTTCCTCTTTAAACAGACCAGCCCCAGAAATGTTTCTTTTCTGACTGTCTGCTGGTTTAGGGCGTCCTGGGAAGATATTTTATGATGTTCATGAGTGAGTTCAGCAAATGCATATAATGTTTCTCAAACTCTTTCACTACTGTTGAGGGAACTTCTGGGATTTTGTTTTTTCTATTAGAGATGACTACAGGTGTGTAAGAATCGAACTTCATAAGCCCATGAACTTGAAGCAAATGAATGTGTGTATTGGGTCTGGCTGAGATGGAGTTAATACTCCCCATAGCAGCCCTCATAGCACTGTGCTCTGCATCAGTAGCTAGAAAGGTGTTGATAGCACACCAGTGTTTTGGCTACTGCTGAGCAGTGCTGGCACAGCATCAAGGCTGTCTCTCCAACAGTTTTGCCCCCCCTCAATGGCAGGCTGGGGCAGGGCAAGATCTTGGGAGGGGACATAACCAGGACAGCTGACCTAAACTAACCAAACAGATATTCCATACCATGTGACGTCAGCTCAGATATAAAAGCTAAGTTAAGGGAGATGGAAAGGGGGGCATTTTGTCTTCCGGAGCAACCACTACGCATACTGAAGCCCTGCTTCCGGAGAAGTGGCTAGACATCGCCTGCTGATGGGAAGTAGAGAATAACATCATTTGTTTTTTCTTTGCTTTCGTGCGCGCAACCTTTGCTATCACTTTATTAAACTGTCCTTATCTTGACCCATGAGCCTTTTGTTATATTTTCTCCCCCCCTGTCCAGCTGAGGAGGGGGAGTGATAGAGCGGCTTTGGTGGGCACCTGGCATCCAACCAGGGTCAACCCACCACAATGTGTTTCCTCCAGTTTCCTATGGCTTTAATCTCAATAGGCTTTGATAATATAAGAACGGGAAAGGACAGCTTCTTTTGATGGACAGTTTAATCTTACCTGCCTGCTGGTAAGATACACTGGCCAATCTAGAGAACTGCAAAGTGTAAATTTCCTTTTTAATACTGATAAACCGTAAGGGGGGGAACTTAAGGAAATACTACATCTTAATTGTAGTTCTCTGCTGGGATCAACAAATCTGGTTCATCCTTGAACTTCTGCTGCTTACTAAGTCTCTCAACCCCACAATAATTATTTCCTTAACCCTTAATAGGTTGGCGATATAATCTGTGGCACAGCAGTAATTATGTAACAGCTTGATGACGAGACTTTTTTGTCCATGCTTATTATATGACCAAAACAATCAGCCAGCTAAGTATCTGTCTGATTCTTCTGTGACTTTGTAAGCAAACTCATAATCTAAATGATGTCTTAATACAAAGAGAGGGAGGTTAGATAATCCCCCTAGTCCCTTACAAGAGAGTAAGTTGCATTCCCTGTTACTTTAGCCTCTTTGACTGCATAGAAAAGGGATAATAGGGGAACAGATTGAAAACACATAACTTCATCACAGAACTGTAGGACTGGCAGTGACACATGAAGAGTTTGTCACACCCAGCCCTTTGTTCCACCCTGGGAAGAGACAGGACGCTGTCAAGAACTTCTTACTGCATGTTGCCTCTATCATAAGGCAGGGCTGGCTCTTATCAGATTTTCAACCTGATCTGACATGAGAAATTAAAAGTCCTACAACCTGTCAGCTGATGACCAAGCAGCCTACAGGTGCCACAGGTTGGGAACACCAGGATGGATATTGTTTGAGAAGATCTAACATGGGAAGACAGGATGAAATTGAGTCTGGGCTGAATATTGGGCCAGTATTTCCCAGCTGTGAGGTCTAACAGACTGTGGAATGCTTCTGGGAAAACAGTAGCAGAAATGCTGTTACGTATGGTCCCTGTGTGAGTGTTCAAAAAAAAAAAACCAACCCTTGCCTATGACCCTATAAAGGGCTGTACTATGCCATTAGGAATGAACAGGCATTGCCTCAGCAATGTGGACCAGCCAGACCCAGGCTAAGCTGGCTGTGATGGGAGCCACTTGCGGCAGGAGCAGCTTGCCTCCCTGTCTGGGCAGCAAATTACATGTTAGTTAACTGATCGTAGTCTAATGAAGGGCCTAAGCCTATTTCCCAAAGATGGATATTATCACTAGTTTATCCAAGAGGAGGTTGAAGTTCATGGGGACTCAAGAAGCGATTTGGTAACCTGTCTATCTCCCAGACCTTGCTCTGACCTTGAGGTGTGCTGACCTTGATCCACCTATGGCAGTGCTGGTGGCACCTTGGTTCAGCCAGATTTCAGTGTGTTGCACTGAGGTCCCCTCATATCAAATCAAGCCCACCAAATCCAGAGTGGTGGTCTGCCCTGACAGAAGGGATCTATTGCATTTGCCTATGAAGCCCTGTTTTAGATGGCTTATTTTTCCTTCTACTCCAAGGTCCCAAATACCAAAGCACTTCAAAGAGCAGGCCCGGTTACCTACCCCATAGGAATGGGGCAGTGTCAGAGACATATGATGATGCTCGGTATGGCTGTCTCTGGCTGGCATGTGGCAGGCACTGAGAAACGGCATGGGAGCTCAGTGTTTTGAACAACTAGGAAAGGGTAGAGTTTTGCTGTTACGTCTTGGGGAAAATCATCCCCTTCAGAGGAATGGGATCTGCTAACACTATGGTGTTGCATGGAACAGGTGAAAGCACCTGAACTGCTTTCTGTAACACCTGCCTGGGTCACTGGTAGCTTCCCAATTAGTGAGATGGGAAAGGATGACTGGACTCTGTTCTAAGTGCAACCTGTATTTACCTTCTGCAGTTGTTTTATGTGAGCCTGGGAGGGCAGGCATGGAGGGCATCCCTTTTGAAGAGCAGAAAGGGGCTCATTTGGCTTTACTCAGTATGCTTAAGAGGTGGAATAAACTTAAATATATCCCCTTCAAGTTTGTTAGGAGAAATCCCATTTGCATGTTACACTACTATTAGCAGAGACAATGGGACGGACATTGGTATCCTGTTAATTATGGGCATGTTAATGATATATATTTCTGCAGTCAAATAGCATTGCAAGTTTATTTCCTGTCTTAATTTTGTGCTGTGCTGTTTGAAATGTTAATAAAGCCAGAATTCTTAAAGGTCATCCTCCGAATGCATCGGCTTTTTTTCCTGTTTTGTTTCAGAACAATTTAAATGAGGTTTTGTTTCTAATGTTGCTAACAATGTCAGCTTTCCTGTTTAATTAATGAAGGTGTGGGAACATGTCTTTGCCCTGGTCAGTGAGTCAAATGAGAAAAGCTCTGTACTCTCCTTTAAACCATTCCTTGGCATTTTCCTTCCATGACGTGTGTCCTCTCTCTCCTCTTTCCCCCAGCAGCCCCTACTTCTTTCTTTTCATAGGCTGTGTGAAAGAATGGTTTAAAACAAACCAAACCAAACCCCAAACCAACAGAAAAGTGCAAATTTAGGAGAACTGAGCATTGCATTTTCTGAGGAGCCATTTATCATCCTCAGAAAGTTTTGATTCTTCACAAATAATAAAGAAAAGGACTGGTAATTGCTGTTTTCAATTAATTGACAGAATTGTGTCATGAAAGAAGGAGAATTTCTGCATTGCCTCTGCTGATGACACTTGAAGGTTGTTTTAAACTTTCCATTGCTACTGAATTAAGAGACTGTCCCTTGTCTATGTTCATCATTAATCCAGTACTTGGGCTTTTAATTTGATTTTAATACTATTAGATGACAGGGATGTGGCAAGTGTAAAGGATGTTTCCATCAACTTGGTTAGTGTGATAAAGCTCTATAGATTCCTAATATTCACCTTAATGTTGCAAAGTAGTGCCTGATTCAGCTTCTAATTTGCAATCTTTCTACCAGTTTCACTGGAAATGCAGCCTTCCGGGTCTCTGGCTTGCAGGGTATGCCACAGGTTTCTACCGGTGACTGAGGGCAGTAGTGAGAATGCCTGTGGGAGGTGCACTCAGGTAGAAGAACTGTTCAGCTTGGTGGCTGAGCTTTGGAGGAAGCGGACAGGCTGAGGAGCATCTAGGAGTCTGAGAAGGGGATTAACTGGTGGAACCATACTCTACCCTCTCTGGAACAGAAATGTCAACTAAGTAGAACACATGGCAAGGGGCATCCTGTACCCTCTCATCACCAGGCAGAAGGTAGTGATGTGAGGGATAGAGGTGAATGGATACAAGTCTGCTTGGGGCAGTGAGAGAAGCTTCTCCTTGTCTACCTTGCCTTCCCAGGTGCCCTTATACAACAGATAACAGTCTCTGGAATTGGAAGGACAGGGACGTGATGAGGTGGATGATGATACACCTATGCTTGAGCAGTCACTGAGATCAGGTCAGCCTATGCCCTGCTTCATGGCCGCCTCCATGAAGAAAAAATGGCAGGTTATTGTCATAGGTGGCTCCTTTCTGAGGGGAACAGAGGGCCCAATCTGCCAACCAGAGCCAACTTTTAAGGAAGTTTTCTGCCTCCTTGGGGTTCAGGTTAAAGATGTTGCCAGGCAACTTCCTAGCCTGGTATGTCCCTCAGATTATTTATCTGCTATTGCTTTTTCACATGGGTACCAATGAAGTTGTGATGACAAGTCCAAGGGAGATGAAAAGAGACTTTAGGGCTTTGGGGAGATTGGGAAAGGGATCAAGAGCGCAGCTGGTATTCTCTTCTGTTGTCCCAGTTGTAGGGAATGACACTGAAAGAAACAGGTGGATCCAGTTTATCAATACATGTCTCTGAGGCTGGTGTTGCTGGCAGAATTTGGAGGATTTTGATCATGGGAAACACCAGACCTGCTGGGCCCTCATGGGATTCGCCTTTCTTGATGGGGGGAAAATTAGTGGGCCTGATTGAAAGAGCTTTAAACTAGGTTCAAAGGGGGAAAGAGCTAAAATTAGGCTTACTAGTGGTAAGCTATGGCATGGCATGACAGTGTTTGGTGGATGGTGTGCTAGTGAGGGTTTTCACCCTGCTCCATGATGTACTGAGTACACTGGAGCACATTTGAACTGTTTTTTCACTAATGCACATGGTGTGAGAAATAAACAAGAGGGGCTAGAAGCTTTGGTTTGGTCCTAGAGCTACAACGTCATTGGTATAAGTGAGACTTTGTGGAAAGAGTCCTGTGACTGGAGTGCTGTGATGGGCAGTTATAGACTCTTCAGGAGAGAGAGGCAGGTGACGCAGAGGGATAGCATGGTATGTAAAGGAGCGGTTGGACTGTACAGCACTTGCAGTTGGGGACGACATGGTTAAGAGCCTCTGGGTAAGGATTAGGGGAAAAGCTAATTAAGTGGATGCTTTTGTGGGAGGCTACTATAGATCACCGAGCCAGGGTGATGACACCAATGTATTATCCTATAAGGAACTAATGGAAATCTGTAGATCAGTTGCCCTTATCCTTATGGTAGACTTCAGTTTCTTGGATTTTAACTGGGACTATCATACAACAGACATGAAAAAGTCCAGGAAATTCCTGAAGCATGCTGAGGGTAATATTTTGATACAAGTACTAAGGGAAATAGGTAGGAAAGGTTGGCTTCCTAGACCTGTCATTTGTCAATAGAGATGGTCTCATGGGTGAAATGATGATTGGTGGTTGTCTTGGCCACCACTGTAGGGAGAAAATTTGTATGGCCAAAGCTCACTTGGGGTCGAGGCTTGCCAGTACTGTGGTGGATAACAAAAACCTGTCTTTTTAAAGTATGTTAACAGCAAAAGGAGCGCTAAAGAAAACATTGGTCTGTTAATTGATGATGTTGGTCACCTCAGAGACATTTACTGCTTTCTTTGCCTTGGTCTTTAACACCAATGATGAGCCCTGGGACCCCTAGAGCCCTGGGTCAGAGGACTGCAACTGGGGGAGTGATAAGTTCCCAGTTGACTTTGAACTGGTACAGGATTTGCTGCTGCAACTGAATGCATGTAAATCTATGGGAACCAATGGGATTCATCACAGGGTACTGAAAGAGTTGGCTAATGTGATTGTGAGACCTCTGTGCTATTTACCAACAGTTTTGGGAATCTAGTCAACTGGAAACTAGCAAATGTTATTCCAATTTTCAAAAAGGGCAAGAAAGAAAACTTTGGTAGTCATAGGCCTGTCAGTCTCACTTTGGTGCCTGGTAAAATTATGGAGAAGATTATTCTAGTAGTTATTGAGAACTCCACTTGAAAGACAATGCAGTTGTTGGTCAAAGCCAACATGGGTTCATGAAGGGAAAGTCATGCCTTTCTAACTTAATATCCTTTTATATGACAAGGTTATCCTCCTAGTGGAAGAAAGGAAGGCAATGGATGTGATTTTTTTTTTTTTTTCTTCCCTATTTTTAGCAAAGCTTTTGATACCGTCTCTGACAATATCCTTCTGGACAAAATGTCCAGCACACAGCTAGACATGTACACAATATGATGGGTGAACAATTGGCTGAAGAGTTGGGCTCAAAGAAAATGGGGTAGCATCTGGCTGGCAGCCAGTCACTGGTGGTGTTCCCCAGGGCTCCATTTTAGGGCTATTTCTTGTTAATGTTTTTATCAGTGAACTGGACACAGGAGTTGAATGCACAGTAAGTAAGTTTGCTGATAATACTAAATTAGGAGGAGCTATCGACTCCCTTGAGGCTAGGGAGGCCTTACAGAGAGAACCGGACAGATTAGAGCACTGGGCAATCACCAACTGTATGAAATTTGGCAAGAACAAATGCTGGATTCTGCACCTGGAACAGAGTAATTCTGGATGTATGTATAGACTGGGGGACAAGAGGCTGGAGTGAAGCCCTTCAGAAAGGGATCTGAGGGTTTTGGTTGAGGGCAAGCTCAATATGAGTCAACAGTGTGCTGTGGCGACCCAAAGGACCAACGCTATCTTGGGGTGCATTAAGCACAATATAGCTAACTAATATGGTTGAAATAAGTGATTGTCCCACTATACTCAGCATTAGTGCGGCCTCACCTCAAGTACTGTGTGCAGTTTTAGGCTTCACAGTATAAGAATGATATAAGAATATTAGAATGTGTCTAAAGTCAGGCAACAAAGATGGTGAAAGGGACTAGAGGGCATGACTTATGAGGAGTGGCTGAGGATAATAAGTTTGTTCAGCTTAGAAAAGAGGAGGCTGACGGGTGACCTCATTGCTATGTACAACTTCCTGATGATGGGGAGCAGAGAGGAAGGTGCTGATCTCTTGCTGGTATCCAGTGATAGGATGAGAGTGAATGGCTTAAAGCTCAGGGGAAGTTCAGGTTGGGTGTTATGAAAAAGCTCTTCATTGAGAGGGTGGTCAAGCACTGGAACAGGCTCCCCAGGGAAGTGGTCATGGCCCCAAGCCTGTTGGTGTTCAGGAAGCATTTGGACAATGCTCTTAGATATTTGGTTTAACTTTTAGGTTGCCCTGCGTGGAGTTGGACTCAATGATCCCCATGAGTCCCTTCTAACTCAGGGTGTTCTATGATTCTAAGCTGTAACCTGGCTCCCAGGTTTTAAGCCTCTGATACAGTGGAGCAAAAAAGAAACTGGCCAGTGTGGTAACATGCAGATTTTAGTTTCTACTGGGTTAATCAAAACTGGAATGGAGGGGAAGAGCACAGGTTTTTAACTAGGTATTTTATCAGTTATATTTGTGTGTACCCATAGATCTATGCAGGAGAGGCAAATCTGAGATCTTCTGAAGTAAGCTTGTTATTTTTCATGTAATTTAGATATCGTGATCATACTGCCTGTAGAGGGCAAACGTGTGAGTGGAATTTTAGCTGCTTGTAATATGAGCAACACAGAGTTTATTTACTTCTTACTTCTTCCATGAAGGTGACTTTGGTCCAGTTCCTATGTTTCTCATTTTACTACTGAGATTGTTAATGTGTTTTACCTTCAATGCCTAGGGCTGGAGAGTTCCTCAAATATTATTTTGCAGCACATGTTTCCACCCACATGTCTAAATTTGCATGTTGGAGTACTTCAAGGGCAGCTTTTGAGGCTGCAGACCCAACTGTCATTCAGGTGTAGTGGACACTTATGTCTCTGAATGGGGTTCAGTATGTGCACAACATGCAACCATTGCACAGGCATTGCTGGTTTGTCCCTATGTAGAAGATGGGGAAATATTTACCCTGTGGTGAATAGCTCTGGATACAGATATGAGAGCTGTATGGCAAGAAGTCTATGGTATTCATAGCTCAAGAACACCCAATAGCTTAAAACTAGGGTTGCAGCCATGCAAGCCTCTAATTTAACACAACCACAGAAGTTGGGAACCTCTTAAAATAATAGTGCAAAGGAAAGCTGGGTTTTGCTTATGCCAACTACAGGCAAGCTCATTCTCTGAGGATGGTATTACTGCAAAAATCAAACAAGAATGCCATTGGACTTCGCAAAGCTCAGGGGACAGGTTTGTGGGAATGCTTGCCCATGGAGCGCAGCAGCAGAGCTGCCCTAGACCCTTTTCCTGATGCTGCAGGGGAGAAACGCTCTTTTTCTTCTCTGCTTCTTTCTTCCCTGCTTCTTACTGAGGTTCTCACTTACTGAGGTTTTCAAGCAGCAAGTGATGCAAAGGCTGATCTCGGCTTAATTTACAACTGAAAACAGACCAAAAAAACCCTACAGACAGAGATTGTCCTCTACTAAATGTTAAATGAAAATGAGGGTTTGGAAGAATGCATATTGGTGTATGTCGTAGTCTAATGTTTCTTATGCCTCCACTCACAAAGTTTAGAGCAGTATCCTCCCCCTCCCAAAAAACAATAAATGCAATGAAAAAGACGTGGTGAAGTGGGGTTGTGGGGAGTCCCCAAACTACTGGACAATACCCTCTGCAGTGCCCCTGTTTTGGGAGCTTAAACAGTTTAGCTTGTGGATGTTAGCCATGCTGTGCTATTGTCCAGCTGGAGTTTTTTTATCATTATAGATTTAGTCACAAAGTCCAGCCTTGCACACAAAGCACTAGCACATCCATCAAGATGCATTATAGTCTCTATGGCTTTATTGTATTTAAATGAAGACTGTATATTTGGTTTCATATTAGAAACCAGCTTTAACAGAAGATTGATCTTTTCAGCAGATTTTGGTATTTCATGATATTTACAAGGCACAGAAAAGTGCAGAGGGAAAACAATGTGACAATAACTTTTCACAAGTAGCCCAGATACTTAAATGGAAGTAAAGTTCTTTGTAGTTCCCTGGCAAAAAATGTCGTTTTTGTTTTGTGAGGTAATTATGGATTTTCATGAGCACTCCTTGCTAATCAGGTTTAATGACACTAAACCCAAATCACATTATAGTTATTTTTCCAAGGCTGTGTTGGAGACATGCCACATGAACTCAAAAGAACAAGCATAGAGATGACAAGAACAACAGTAAAAAGAAAAAAGGAAACAGTAGAGAAGCAGGATTCTTATCACCTGTGGCTCTACCCCTTGCACAATGAGAGTGGCACAGCACCAGAGGAACAGGCACTGGTAAAATGATTGATAAATAGCATTTTCCTTGAACCTTCTGGGAATCGAAGAGACTTTGGAAGAATATTCACTCTTAATTTTATCATCTTTATTATGCTGTCTAGCTGATTAAGCTAATAAAAAACCTGCGTATTGTAGGGTTGCATTATTTTATTACAGCGTGCTATTGCTTCTTGCTTGCTAAGTCTAACCTTCTTCAGTTGTTCAGTACCAAGGGTTATGACTGAGCCTCAGTCACAAACTGAGGAAAAAGGTTGGGGATTTGAGGGGTGGAGGAAATGTCTACAAGAAACTGATGGTAGAATCTCTCGCCTCTGGTGATGTGTAAGGCTTTAGCAGACGGGCATGAAATGATGAAACTAGATCAATTATGCTGACCATGGGGACGACTGAAAGGTGCAGCCCTCAGCAAGTCCCATCCAGCTGGGAAGCTGTTTGCTTCTGGTCTCCTCAGATCTGTTGTGTTTTCTGAGGACAGCATATGCCAATGTAACAGTAAATGCCAGTGTAGGTTGCCTACTTTCTTCCATACTATCTTGCATTTACAAAAAATCAGTAATAATGGAGCCAGTTTAAAAAGAAAGGTATCTCCCCCCCCCCCCCCCCCCACCACCAAAAAAACAACAAAACAAAGAA
>NW_010972519.1:460236-500302 GCF_000737465.1 Haliaeetus leucocephalus
CCCCCCCCCCCCCCCAAAAAAAAAAAAAACAACCCAGAAGGTAATACAATTTGCATGTTTTTCCCTTGGCTGGAAAATAATTTTGGAAAGTCTGTCCATACAGGCTGTTCTCCAAATAAGGGGTTGATAGGAATTTCAATTTTGAGCTGAGGAAGGGATAAGATCAAACTGGAAGTATCTTAACATTCATACACAGGGCATACTTTTATATATATGCACCTTCTTAGTCCTGGTAAGAAAATAAAGCAACACACTGGCACATCTGTATCCCGTTTTGCGATTTTGTCATGTGCACTTATTACTCAAAACCCTCCTTGTCATCCTTAATGCATACTGAGGGGATAAGATAAACTACATCATGAGTTTCCCTGTGCTATAAGTTTGCTTTCTAGCCTCCATAAAACACCATGAAAAATTAATCTGTAATTAGTATGCGAGTTATTTGTGGTATTGTAAAATACTAACGGATGGTAGCTTTTGTCTTTTGGCACTACACAACTCTCAAAAATGGAGATGTGATCTAGGATATCATCAATCTTTTCTTTGTGGTTCTGAAAAGGAATCCATTTTCTTTGATAAAAGACCCACTGGTCTTTGTGATCTATAAATCATTCTTTCAAAAGAAACCCTTTGAAATATCAATTCAAGGTATTCTCATAGAATATCACTTTATAGCTTTTTCTAGGGATGGAAGAAAATCCTTGTGCCTATCAAAAAGTAAGATCTGTACAATTTTTCATTGAATTTTGCAGCCTTAGTAGAAGCTCTCTAAAGGCCCAATATTGCCATCTCTAGTCTTGTGTACTGCGCAAAGTTAGCGCTTTTGTGTCAAAACAGCATTTCTCTAATGTCCAGCAGAGTCTGAGATGACTGAATTAAAAACAGGATCCTATAAACGAGATTCATTACAGTATTGAAAATCCTTAGCCCTGTTAATGAAAAACATTGGCATTTTGTATGTGTTTTTGTTTGGTGGGGGTGTGTGTGTTTATTCTTTTGGGGTTTTTGTCTGTTTTTATTAAAGAACTGGTTTTCCATCACTGGAAAACTGCTTTAGGGACCCTGCTGAAATTACCCTTCTATCAGAGGCCTTTCTTATAACTCAGTTTGAACATATCTTCTCTTTTGTGGAAATACTTGCTATTACATGAACCTGTTCTGGATGTACCTGCCTGTATCAAGACTATAAGCCAGTACTTGATAGCTGCGTGGTCCTTGGTCTGTGCTGTCGCACTCCTGCAGCTGGAATAAGTGTGTGGTGTGATGGGTCTTTTGGTTTCAGTCTTTTATTTTTTTTTTTTTTCTTCTTCTAAAAGCATTCATGTTTTCAAGTTTCTTGTTACTCTATGAAAGATGGAAACTTTTCTTCATATAATATGAAAACTGCAGCCATAACTTTAAGGAAAATGTCACATACTGTAAAAATGCTGGAAAAAATTGCTAGGGGAGGCAACAGAGCAGTCACAGGGTGGCTGCCTTTCAGTGGTATAAGAAATGAGCAGCCTTTAAATGTGCAGTTTATCATTCCTCGGAGGCCTTCAGGAACCTGCTGTACAAACTAAATAATAATAAACAATGTAGCTCTTTTACATAAATAATTCTTTCTGTTTCCAATCTACTGGTTTATTCCCGCAGTGGCATATCGTTTGCAGTATTTATCTCGAGGTATTGTTATTGATCTCTATTGTGCAAAGGAAATGAATTTATGTGCATGAAACTACATTGTTGGAGAGGTACTCTATGGCTGTATTTACAGTTTTCTTCTGTTTAGTGTATCTTTCTTTTTTTTTCTTTCCTTCTCAATTTATCTTTTGGTTGGCTGGCTCAGAGCAGCAGGATGTTTGGTGTGGGTTGTGAAACAGATTTAAGAAGTCAGAGGTACTTTTAATCCAGCCCTAACTTCTTCAGTCTGTAACCTGCCTGTGGAAATAATATAATTTATTTTCCTTTTTATAGCTTTCTCACCGGGACATCATCAATCTGTTTCCAAAGAGGTGAGGATGGTCATTAGAGGGGAGAAGGGTGCTGCTGGAGGAAGCCTACTGAAATTGCACCCTTAGTAAAGCTAAATACAGTAGTCCTAAAGGGTGAGAAAGGGACCAAGATCTGAATCTAGCTGGAGGTCACGCGGGAGGGATGGGGTGTTAAGGCAAACATGTTCCTTAGCCTATATTCCCTGCTGCGAGGGAAATGTGAAGATTGAAGGCTTGTTCAAAGAGCAGAGCCTTCACCACATAGTTGTCTCATCTAAAACTGTATAACAAAGAGCAAGAAACCTCTTAGATCTGATCCTAGGATGAAGGGATAAAAGAGAAAAATCACGCTTCTATTTCTGTTTGCTCGTCCTTCACAACATTAGAAACGGGGCGGTTGTTTTTTAGATTTCAGTAAGTCAATTATTTCTTTGCTTTTTACTTGGCTTGTATTATGGGTGGTGTCAAGGTAACCAACAACTACCAAAGCTTTGGTACGGTTCCCATGGGTTTTCTCATCGTTAATAAAGGGAACTGAACTGTTTTTGTGAGACCCAGCATCCTGAGCTGATCCTCCAGAAAATCCAGAGCAACCAGGTGCATCTTGGCCCAGCTGCATGTGCTGGCTCAGCAGCTGGTTCCTGGGGTCTGAGGGGCAGAGGAGCCTCCTGGTGATTGGCATTGCGGGGGGGGGGGGCGGGGGGGGGAATCTCCTTGACCTGCAGCAGGATGTTGGGGAAGGGGTTTGAACTCTGCAGAGTTCTTAATAATTGCCCTTAGAGTACCCCTTTGCTTTTCCTTATGGAGCTCAGATGCCAATTCGCTTCTTTCCTCTGGATAAGTCAGCCCTGCAGAATTGCTGTGGAAATCTACTGGCTTCAGCTTCTTGTTTGACTGCCATAAACAAGGAAATCTGTATCCTCCTCTCCAGTTGTTCAGCAGAACCATCCTGCTTGTTCCTGGGTGGCTGGGTGAATTGGATTTTGGAAGGATGCTTTGTGTCTTTGAAGTCTTTTCTGGCTAAATATCATTAATCTTCAGAGTGATTCAGTTCTTAAGGTAATTTGTGGCTTTCTGCTTTTCTTTAAATCCTTTAAAGGCATGATATGGAAAAACTTCTTTGCTTCAAGATTATCCAGTGTAATTAGAACAGTGTCACTCAACTTAGTAAAGTCCTTTATAGATTTTTTTTTTTTATATATATATATATAGAGAGAGAGTTTTTTCTTCTGTCTTGTTAAAATTTAAATCCATGATAAATGAGGAAAAAGTGCAAGTTATTGTTCATTTATTCTGTATCTCCCCATACACTGTATTCCTAAAAGTAGCCAGCACTACTTTTTGGTTTTGTGGCTTTTAGGATGTGATATTGAGCACGGTTAGTTCTGTGAGGGGTTGCTGTCTCTGTGGGAGGCTCTGAGGTGCTTTCCACTTGTATCGGGTTTACTAATTGCCTTTGCAATGTATGAAATCCTTGAGTAAAGGATGATTGTGCAACAAGGCAGTGCAACTGGGATGTCAAATATGAATTTACCAGACACCACTGGGTATGCCGCTTCACTTACCTATGTGTCCCTATTGATGAAAAAGGGAAACCACTTGCTAACCCACCTCTATAAAAGCCTTGTTCATTGGAGGGGAATACGATATTATTAGTGTCCAATGTTGATGTTTCCCCATTCCCTCCAGTGTAAGAGACAGACTGGAGTGAGGCCATGGAGGGTTATTAATATGGTCAGGGGATGGACCGTGAGACATACTGGTGAGGCTGAAGGATATGGGTTGGTTTAGCCTTGAGATGGCCAAGGCAGGGATCTAGGGAACTATTTGTAGCCTTTCCGTTCCCTAAAGGGGGCTGTAAAGAAGATGGAGTTTTCTCAGATCTACATTGAAAGAACAAGAAGCAATGGGCAGAAGTAGCTGCAATGGAAATTTCTATGGGATTGAAGGAAAAGTCTTCACAACAAAGGGTGCTCGAGCACAGGAACAGGGCCCAGAGAGGCTGTGGACTCTCTAATCTCCAAAACTTTCACATCTTGATGGGTTGAGGCTCTGAGCAACCTGGTTTAATTTTGAAGGTGGCCCTGCTTTGAGCAAGGGGTGGGCCTAGATGACCTGTGGATGTTTCTTCCAACCTGTGTTTTTCCATGATTTTTAAAATGATGATTTTTTTTTTTTCTCTTGTAAAAAGGCTAGCTGCAGTGTTATTTTCAGCTAGTATGTTGTCTTTGCTGGAATACTTGCTGTGAATCCTTCTAGTCCTCAACCAGGAGCTGAATATGGCTTGTTGATCTCTTAACTCCAACTTGAGTGGTTGGCTATGTGGAACAGGTTGCTCTCATTTCCAGTGCTCAGGATGATAAAGAAACTGGCTTTTCTCTGCTTCAGTGCTTCATTTGGTTGTGGAAAACCTTATTGCCCAGATATGACTCATATCTTTCTACTGCGAATACCTTGGTTTGGTGGAAAGCTGACTGAAGTCATGGGATGCTGTTCCCTTTCGCTTGCTCATCACTTCAAATTTTATTCATTTGAGTTAATACTATTTAAAACACTATTCATTCATTAGAATTTGGATTGCTAAATGTGACATTCTCTCATGCCTTGTGTAACCATTTATCATCATATAAAGGAATGACCATGCTGTTCAGTAGACTTTAATAGCCATTTCACATATGTGTAAACAACTATAGAATGTAAAAGAAGATTTAAGCCAGCCCTGTGCTAGCTGCATATCTGTAATAATTGTTTTCCAAGTATTTTATTTGTTTTGATTTCCTTATTCTTTGGACTTGATTGTTATTGTTGAAAGGTCTCTCTTTTTTGCCCTTGGTTTTCTATGCTTCTAATGGCTCTTTGTTTTTAAGTATCACAATTTATTCCTCTATTCATGCAATGATAAAACCTTCTCCTAGTTTCTTTTTCAAAGATTTGACTGACTTGTTCACCACTTGAATCTTGGAAATGAGGGTTTGATTTGTAGCCTGCCAGATCCATAATAATTCTTTGTCCACATAGAACTTCATGTTCTCTGTCAGAAGTTGCAATTTCCTACAAATTGCTGAATAACTGCATGGTGTTTTGCTTGCTATTTGTGCTGATTCCATAGCAGCTTCCACCATTCCCTATTTGTCGTTACTGTAGTCTGCTCTGTTTAGAGTTCAGTTTTCTCACTTCTACAAGCCTTTGGTATTCCTGTTGTGCCGTGTGAAGCCTCCAACAGGCCCGATCTTGTCAGGTGGCTATCTGTTTCCATGATTTCATGAGTTATCTTTCACCTGACAGTCTCCTAGGGGAACCTCTTTCCCTGTACCTTCATGGGGCAGGAGGGTACCTGGCTAGATTGCTTACTTGCCGAAAGAATTTAATAGAAAGCTGTTGTTTGCAGACATTTCTCCTGCTGTGTCTGAAGGACAGAGGAAGACAACTGAGCTTTCTCATGAGCCTGTGAAGGCAGTTTAACAGCAGGTAGCCATGCAAAAGAGAACAGGAGGAGTGAGGTCTATAAAGAAAAAATATGTCTTCATGGTCCAGTTTAATTCTCTTTCTTTGTGGAGCAAGAGAGTCAGGCTTTATCTTCATGATCTGGAAACTCTAATTTTGGTTTGACAAAATGCCTGGAAAACATTGGGAAACACTAAATAGTGGTGCTAAATGCCAAGCTAAATGTTCCTCTGAAGTGCTTCAAGCTTATAGAAGTTTTTTTTGTCAGTTTGATTGTCCGAACTAAAAATCCATTTTAATGCTCCTAGGAGTTCAGGAATTGTCATAAACTTCCAAACACATGGTCTGTCTCCTAATCTCTCTCTCTCCAGGAGTACAGGCAAGGCCTGTAATCTGGTTCTGACGTACTGCTAGTTTGGTTCATGTCCTGAGATGTGAAGAGATTGCATCCCTAACACTTTCAAATGGTTAGCGTGTGTGCTTACATGGTCCTTTCTGTTAATCTTGACCTAAAATTACTATGGCAAGGCTTTTCACAGCTCAGCTATGTACTGATTAAGGCTTTATTTGTAGATTATAATTGAAGGTTTCAAAAATATGATACCTAACTATTATAGCTATTCAACTGAGGTAATAGATATCTTTAGAGAGGGCCTGATAATGAAATAAAGGCTTAAGGAGCAGGATGTCAGTAATCCATCAAAGCACTAAGCATGGGCTGTGGAAGACCTATATGGCTTTGTACAAGGAGAACATATGGCTGGGAAAATTCAGAGTGTAACATCTGCAGGTAACAGCTCATAATGTGAGCTGCGTCTGTGGTGCTGCTAATCACTGGAGCTTGTGAGCATGCTTTTCCTATGGGGGAAAAATAATTAACCAAATAGAAAATGTATCATAGATGATAATCAATAAAACAGTGTGCAACCCAGCATACTGATAACATACATATGATATAGCCCATAGCTTGTGTTCTTTGGATTCAAAGTGCTGGGGTGTTGGACACCATGGCTGGTTGTTTAATCACCAATGATGTAATGCGTTTACTACTTGCCAAATATGACAATAAATCCAGTATTTAACTGAAATGTGTGGTAAGTTAAAGTTGAGGGAATTGGATTCATTGGAAGAGACGGGATAAGAAATGGTTTCAAAAGCCGTAAAACAATCAGTGGGTAATAAGTTGTATTCTGGAGTGCTGACAGTAATTTTGGGGTCCTAGCACTGACAGTCTTTGAAGTGCAAATACTGCTATGAACAGGCAGCAGATTGTTTGTTTTGGTGTTTTTTAAATTTAAACTTATTGCCTTCTAATTTTTTTCCAGTTGCTTTTCCTTGAGGAAAAATAATTTGGGTACCAGCTTTGTTTACCCATTGTGTTTGTTGTGTGTATAGCTCCTTTGCCCTCTGAATTTTTTTTGGTAGAGGGGAAAGTTGTCTTTCAGCTGACTAGGAACTTTTCTAATACATCATTTTGCACGAAGGAAGCTTAGTTCTTGTCTCCTTTACAGGGTAGGAAGTGCTGCCATGTAAGTCAGTGGAACTGCTCTCTTGCAAAACTGCTTTATATACATTAGGAATCACGTTAAAGGAATTTTTTTCAGCTACTTGGACCAAACTGTTTCCCTGGATTTGGACCCCTTTGCTGCTTCATCTTTGTGTATCATAAGTCTGCAATCAGGCTTTGGTATCAGAGAAATTTCTGGAGCTCTTGCAGATTTTGTTTCAATAAACTCTTCCCCAGTCTGAGTAGGTGTTTCTTATACAGTTCACATTATATTCACAAATAACTTGTCTGTATGTGTATACCCCCACTGGCTCTGTGCCTCAGCATGCACTATAATATTACAGATGAATTCATTAAAATGCTTAGGCATTCATTGCTGACATTTGTTCTGTTTAATTGAAATAATTTCTTCACCTTCTAAACTTAGCTTTTATGACACATCAAAACTTTGGAACATCCTCTTTTCAGTTATTTATAAGCCTTACAAGTTATTTCTTAATTTCTTGTTTGGTTGTCCCAGATCATGTTTTTATGCGAGTATGTATTCATATAATAGCGTGCCCTTCATCTTAAGAATGCTGTCTAACTTCTAGCTTCCTAGAAAATGCATCTTCTACAAGCTGTAGGACCAATGTACAACATAAACTGCTCTGTTAAAATGCATAGACTATGGCCATGTTATGCTTTTGAAACAGGAATACTTTCAATTAATATGTGTTTCTTTGTGCTGTAACCTGTCCACTGTTGCAAGTAACCTAGCATCTGGGGCTGCCTAAATGAGGATTTCTTTGTAATTCAACTACATTACAACGACAGAAAATGCAGGACACATTCTGTCTTCACTTATGCTTTTTCCAATTTACTGAAATCACGGAGGTTTTCATGGCTGAACCTAAGCTTTATTACCTTAACTTACTGACATGTAAGCCTGCTCTGCCATGATACATCCATCCTGCACATTTGTAATTGAGCTGGAACAAAGAAGGAAAAGAGGGTAAGGGTTTATTGACAGAACAGCGTGTTCTGTGTTCACAGACTTCAGCTCAGCCTTGTATTATCACCTTCAATGTGTTGGTACCAGCAGGGTTGCCCTATAAATAAGTCTGAGGAAACACATCTTTTTTTTGGTTGCGTTTGAGAGGGAAGGAAAAAAACCACTTCTGCAGCATAAATAGGTTTGGCCTGAATGCAGCAAATCCCAGAGGATGTTGAGGTTTTTAAATATGGGAGTGTCTTCCAAGATTCCTACATCTGCAGTCAAGACACTGAGGAAGAGCAGCCTGGTTAAGTTCACCTGGCTGCACAAATCCCCTGTTCCTGAGAGCTGCAAGTGCTCAAATTTTTTTCAGGTTGAGAGGCTTTTTTCCCCCTGATTATTTTTTTTTTATTTTTTTTTTAAACTTACTTTGTTGAGCCAGCTACTTGGGAGCACAGAGATAGCACTGAGGTCATTTGTAAGCCTGAGCCTCAGAACTGCAAATCTTGTTTTGCCCATGTTGAAGCGTCCATGTCTCGGGACCCCTGGTTGAGGCATGTGTTTGATTTCACTTTCAGTGCAGAAGTTCTCTCAGTTTCTGGGACCATGTTTTTTTGCTAAACAGGAGGATTTTTTTTTTTTTTGTAGTGTTGTAATTGATGATCAGTGTTGGAACTAATACCTTTGCTATGGGCTGGGCAAGAGAGCTCCGGAAACAGCAGAGGGTTGTTGTTAAGTGCAGAGAAAAGCAGCAGTGTCTTCTAAAACAAAAAATAATTTGCAGGAGTTCCTGTGGAGATGTCTATTTTCTTGATCTTCATGCAAGTGCTCAGTATTAGTGTTCATAAAAAGATCTTAGTGCTAATCCTCCTGTAGGTTCCTTTGAAATATAATATTTAACTTTTAAGGGAATAAGCAAAAAAAGTTTTTAATGTCTCCTACACTTCTTTCAATGAACACATGGTCTCTGATTTACTAATGCATAATGTGTCCCAGAAATCAGTTTAACTGATTCCCATCCATCAGTCAGCACCACTTTTTCTATTATTTTGCATTTCTTTGAAGGCCCGTTTTGTAGACTCTGATAACTCTGATAACTCTGTCTAACTTTTCTGAAGAAGGGAGAGAACATACCACTTTTATTATTTAAGATTGAAGGGTGCATTAGTAAGAGCCTGAAACCTACTTTCCATATGGTTATTGAGTTCTGGTTTTTAGAAGCTGCCTTTCACTTTTTAACTCTTGGAAATTAATTTAATGATCAAGAACAGACCAACAACACTAGTTAAAGCAATATTTAAGGCCAGGTCTGTGTAGAAATGTGAGGTCTGTAACCATAGAATATGCTTTCCAAATAAATCTAAATTGGAAATGTTATGCCTCAGAGGCATACAGTGCACATGCCTGGTGCAGAGACTAGATTTATCTTGATACTTTGTCAAGCAAGCATCTTCTGTCCTGCCATTTCATGTCTGTCCTTCCCCTGAGAGTACTCCTACTTGCCTGCCCTCAGGCACCGATCTCTGCTGAATACAGAATATGTTAATTTGTATTTCTGCTCTATGGCATTATTGAAGCCTATGTAGAAGGATGTAAAGCTAGTATTTGTTAGGGCACTTCAGCCATAAAATACTGCCTGTACCAAAGCAATCTAGTGGTCTTTGGTCAGAAAGCAGGCAACAACTGGGGCACAAAGACAAATCTTTTCCTTGAGGACTTATTATCTTAGCTGGCATCTGGGAGTGATTTAAAGCCTCCCCCAGCCAAATGCATCCAAACCTACACCTGGAGCTGAAAAAGCTCGGCTGCAACTAGAAAGACTTGCATCTCCTATGGAGCAAATCAGGAGATAAGCACCAAAACCAAGCTGATCAGAGCAGTGGGTTATACCTAAGTTAGAAATATTCAAAGCAGAAGCCTAGAATTTGCATTCAAGCAAAGAAAGTGAGACATGAGAAATTTCTGGTGCTTAATCCTACACTTGGGGCATGAAGATGACTAGAAGTAGTTCTCTTAAAGTGAGCCCACTTGGGTTTGCTAATGGAAAAGCTGTGTTACCACACTTCCCTCTCTATTCACCTAGACAACTGAGGTTGTCCAAGTTTTGAATCAAGTAGCTTCCTGCCATTTAGCAGGAGTTTGCAAAGACTTAGATTAGTTACATCCTTGCTTTTCCTAGAGGTAAAAATCTCCTTGCAAGTCCACAAGCAAGGCTCCATTTCACAGTAAAAGAGTGCCTACAGCTTTATGCCTTTCCCCAGAGCTTGTGGGATAGATGTGGAATCTCTAATGAACAGCAGCACTTCAAAGTTAGCTAAGAGGCAGATTGTGCATTTGCACTGCGGAGAACTTGAGCAACTAGTTCACAGCCACCCCATGTGACTGAGTCATCACAGTGCTGGAGAGCAAACTGCTGCGCTCCGTACACAGTTAAACAGGCGAGTTAGGATTGCCAATGAGTGTAGGCAATTTGGGAGTAGAAAAACGTGTGCATCAGCATATCTAAAGTAGGAAAAGAAGTAGAAGCCTTGAGTCTGGAAAAGTTTTACAGGTAGGCAGCACCCACTTGCTTTAATCAAGACTACAGGAGAAGAGCTGAAGGTGACCTGTAAGGGTCTGCTGCTTTGCCAGGTATAAAAAGAGGCTTGAAGCTGGTGTGTGTAATAGCATAACAGTAACTTAAAGACCTGAGAGAAGAGAGCTTGCTGTTGATACTTGCTAGTGAGGAAGAGGAAGCCAGAGCTTTTGGATGAGCAGAGACCTCCTGACTCCCTGAGGGTAGGTCTTAGTTCATTCAACTGTTCGGTAGGAACCCATATTAATTGAATGCAGCCCCTTTCTTCCTGCTAAGCAGGGGTTGACAGAATGTTACAACAAATTTCAGGCTTTTCCTGTTTTGTGTTTTTAATAAGGTTGTGACTAAAGGGAGCAGGTCAGCCTTGTGACCGTTTCTAGAGGATGCAGTTCAGAGGTGTAGCATACAAAGAATAGCATCTCCCTTTTCATAAGATGTATTGCTTTTGCTCGGAGGCAGATTCTGGCCTTTATGAAGCCCTGAGAAAGATCTGCTGAGAACTCTGGTACAACAAGTAGGTAGACAGTGACAGAATTTAATTCATGTTTAGCAGCAGGAGGCCTTCGTTAACTAACGAAATGAAATCGGTGTTGAAGAAGAAACAGGAATGGATTTGAATAGCCCAGGTTCTCCTCTGAAAAGCAGAGTGATGACTTGTGAAAGTCAAGTAATGCAGTTTTTATACAGAAAGACATTCCTGGACAATGTTCTGAACCCAGATGTCAATACTTGATTTGTTTTCTAGGCTGCGCCTACGCTGGATGATTTCATTTTGACAGGACCCCAGTAGTTGCTAGCTGGGTCGTTTATGCCTGAGGGAGAGTCCCAATCTCAGTGTTTGGGTTGTGTGCTCTACATGCCACATGGCTGTCAGCATTCCAGCCCATGACCTTCTTCTGACTGCCGCATCCCATCCCATGCTCTGGAAAATACACACATGCACACCCACTACTGCACAGAGTTCATAGAGAGGACACATGAATAACATAAGCTTTGTTATTGAAATCTCTGGTCTTTGCCCTTTGCTTATTTGTTTGTAAATGTTTCTGTGCAAGAGTGTGCTCTGTGCATGGTTGTGTCTAGTTTATAAGCGACAAAATCCGATCTCGCTTTATGCTTGCGCTTGTTTACTTGCAGAAAGTGATGTGATACAGGTGCTGAGACACATCCATTGTGAAAACAAAATGAAAAGACCCAGATGTGCTTGTATACTTTCTTTTTGTGCTTAAAGCTTTTTTCCTACTGCATTATCTTCAAATCAAATTTGCAGTCAGGTAATAGGGCAATAAATGTCCTAAGCAAATCCAAGGGATGCTTATTAGGTAATCTCTTCGTAACACAGCCATAGCTTTGGATGGTACCTTACGTGACACTAGTATTAAATAGCCAATTAGTAAAGGACAAGCAGTTGCTATAAATAAAAACCTCAAACCCAACCAGCCTTTAAATCTTAAGTCATTAGAAAGATGAGTCCTGAACTTCCATGTAATCATTAGCACCAGGACAAAGTAGATGGAGTACACTGTGACTAACTTTGCAGCTAGTAATCACTAAGTGTAAATGGTCACATAAGAGGCAAACCAGGGGAATTGCAGGCAGAAGTTTGGTTAGTATTTCAAGTGGCTATAAAAACTTGAGAATGAGGGTGATGGAGAAGAATTGGAACAGTTTTACTCTGATAAGAAGGTGAGTCATGTTGAAAAAGCTTTTGTTTTTCCTGGTAAATAACTTCAAAGATTAAATATGAAATTAGGGTATGATTGTTTTCCCTTGGAAAATAGTGATGTATTGAATCTAATTTCACTGTGCAACCAAGCAGTCCTAACATTTTTTCCAAATCAAAATGGCACTACACAAACTTGCAGATGACTAGTAGAAACTTGCACTTATGCAGGAAAGCAAACATTAGTAGCCACTAAAAGTACTGACCTGAAAGTGCAGGTGTGGTTGCATTGTCAAATGTGAAGTTCTTCTATGTTTTATGTTTGACTGTGTATTTTAATCATGTGCATGTGTTGCTTTTCCTTTGAAATACCATAAAAATGTCTTTTCTCCTTCCTTTCTGACAGGAAGATCAAGAATTATGTGGCCTATTGCCATGTCAGCATTTATACAGGGCAATTTTCCTGGGACTGGATGCTAATTAAACTTGAATCAAAAAGAATTAGAACTAGAACTCACCCTCTGTTGGGTGAAGCATATGATACAGTGAAACTAATGGCTCATGAAAAATGGAACCTGTGTAAGAAAGTTAGTCTTCTGTGGGGGGAAATGCTCTGAAATTCCACAAACTGAATTTGAAAAGTATTTTACAAGGGGTCTGGTTGACAAGTTGGTCTTTGTTTCTGTCCCAATGAATACAGAATGACCAATGCTGCGGTCTTAGCCCCAGGTAGTCCTACAGGCTCCTCCCAGACCTTATTTAAAAACATGGAAAATGGCAGAAGTGGTTGTGAGTGTCAGTAAGCCAAGGCCATTGAATCCAGATTCACCACTTCCTGGGGAGCTGTGCAAGACAAAGATATTGTTTCATTACCTGCACAGTCTCCACCATCCCCAGGAAAGAGTGGGCTTGCTGTCCATGTAATGGTGGATGAGGGAAGGAGGAAATTTTAGGAGAGTTTTAGGCTGTTGATTTCTTAGACACTTATGACTTTAAGGAGGTACTCACTTAAATTTAAGAAATTTCAGCTGTATCCTCCTTTTAAGAATGTGCTATTGACTGATGGTAGATATCCTTTCTCTTCCTGGTGTGCTAGCCCCAGGGATCACCCTTGTAGTCCCCAGTCATTGTGCTGCACAGGGAATTTCAGTGCTGGACTCTGATTGTGATTTTAAATTTAGTGGCCAAATTCTTGAAACTTTCTTCGTGGGTTGGGGCTGCATTTCTCCTCTGTGTGTGCAGGCGCGTTGCTCCGCTGATAACGACGGTGTTTATTTGCGAAGCCCTGTTGCAGGATAAAGGCAGCCACAGAAAGTAAGGTTGCATCAAAACAAAAATTTGTTGGGCTGTACAACGCCCACAGCAGGTGTTGCCTGCCTTGGCTGCATCGCATGGATAGGTGACAGGAAATCAGAGTTTCCATGTTCTTTGCTGGGCTATTTGTTACAAGTGACTTACACATCAATATTGCAGAAGTTCTTTTTCCTATGTCTGTTTTCTTTTCTCCCGTTCACTGAAATTTTCTGACTGTGTGCAATGCAGTCTATCATCGCTCAGACCTATCCAAGGAGATGCAGCCTTTACAGCCAGAAAAATACAGTTATTCAAGTGCAACTGATGTTGGGAGATTGCCATTTGTGCTTTACAACTTATTATTGTTGAACAACTTAATATGCTTGGCCATAGAGCAGCCTTGATTAGTCTTAGTGTAATGCAGACATATTCTTTAAAGAGGAGATTGATGTGGCATCAGGGTAAATGTTCATAATAAGCTCTTTCATTTGACCAAGCAGTAGTAATAAACTTGTAATTGTTGTATGTGTATTGCCAGAAAAGTCAATAATTTGCTTCCAAAACCACTCAGAATTACATGTGGCCACTCATAACAAAAAGGTTTTTTCTGGTTAATCTTCAGCATGTATCTTTTAATCTCTCATTGAAGATTGAGCTATGATGCCTAGTGTGGTTCTTGAAAGGGATGCCCTTGTTATGCTTTGCTAAAATAAAGTCTTGTACTTGTGGTTTTAAAGTGGATTAAATTAAACTCAACAATGCTGCTGTGAAGAGAGGAAGTAAGGAGAGACCAGGATCACTAATGTCATGACTGGAAAGCAGCATAGCTCTTCATTAATGCCCTGGTAATTTCGCTGTATTGAGGTATGGGCAGAATCTGAAGAAAATGGCATAAACTTCCACTTAGCCTCAGGCTCTTTAATTCCTTAAGTAAAAAAGGTTTGTGAATCTGCATAGATATAACAGAGCAAACTATCTCCTGCTAAATGCCTTTTCATGGGTCTAATTTAACCAACTTAGCAAAATGCCCAGTCACCTGAGAGGGTTGTTCTAGGTATCAGTAATGCCACAAGCCTCTTACCTCATTTTATTGATGCTCATTTAAATTGTCCTAGTAAATTTATAAGATAAGGTCAGAGGGAAATGGAAAATACCAATCCTTAATGCTCAGGACATGCAGAAGTGTTCTCAGTTGTTGGGAAATTTGGAAGGCAGATGTTTCTCTATTTGTGAGCAGCCTTTTGAATGTTTTGGTCTTTAATGAAGTCTGCAGAATTCATGGCATCCTGGCAAGCCCCACACAGAGCGCAGTTGCCAGGACTTGAAACAACTGACTCAGTGTGTCTGGGTGATGGACGACTGAGGAAGAGTCTGCTTTGCTTTTTTTTTTGCTTTGCCTTTTTTTTGTTAAAAACATCATGAATGATAAGAAAGTTAATAAAGTAAATACTCTATGCTTGCATGTGACACTAAGAAGACTTGTAATCTGTATTATTATTGTTGTATTAAGAATCCCTATAAGCCAATTGTAATGGCTTGTTATAGACTTGATCTTAGTAGGAGCAAGGTGAACAACAGATATCAAAGACCACTTTTTCAGAACAATCATTATTTTTAATGAAAACTTTGACTTTATTTCTTGATCATTTTAAAGTATGCATCTTAATCTGTTTTTTACTTGTGCTGTTATCACCAGAAATGCAGTGTGGTTAAACATAAAGTGCCTTCAGAAAATAAAACTTTACTGAAGTCTTATATGGGCTCTTGATGTTGAAACATCTTTATTAGCAGTTTATAGACACTTAAAATGTCATTGTCCTATAAGGTTAATTGCTCTTGCAACTTCAGTAAAGACAATTACCTGGCCTGCCTTGTATTGAATTAAGCCATTTTATACTTATGTCTAGAGTGATATGCTTATTCCATTTTAAATACTCTTACATATGTTACAGAAACTGGCAAAGCTTTTTTAGACAGGCTTTTTAAAGGCTTATGTAACTTTTAAATTATATCTGTCCTCTGTTTGTTTACTTGCAGAACCTTTAAAGACAGAGGCCTAAATGTAAATGATATTGTAATGTACTTGATGCTTTACTAACATATGGGTCTTGCCACACTCAACTGTTATCCCCGTTCTCACTCTTGTACAATTCTGCTCTTCAAGAGGGTATTTACTGCTCTTAGCTTGGGTGTGAAAAAAGACCTGTAGGTAGAGTCCTAAACTAAATCTTTTATTATCTACTTTAAAACAATAATGCAAGGACTGTTATGCCTTCAGTATGGGTAAATAGGGGAGGGAAAGAGATTAGAATGAAAAACAGTGAGGTGATGTAATGAGTTGTCTTGGTGTACTGGCATATAAGCATCAACTGGCTTTGTAGGGGCATTTGCCTGTGTGCAGCACCCCTGAGCATGATGCACAAAGTTGGTGTTTGCAATTGCCCACAGGGCAGCTTGGCATGCAGCTACCTGCTATATAAGCACAACAGCTTAGCAGAGTGCACGAAATGCAATTTGTGGATGCATAAAAATATGTGCTGAGAATATAATTCCTCGGAACTGAGTGTACTGATCATTTGACTCAAATTGTTTCTTAATTGAGACACGAAACAGCTCCTCTTTAAACTTCAGACTACTTGAAATCATGTGTGGTAGGGAATATATAAACTACATCTTCCAAGAATGGTGTGTCTATTTTTTTTTTCCCCCCACTAACAGATGCCATTTGGACTAACACATAAGGATTGTACTCACAGCAGCAATATCTGATGAGGTTATCAAATTACCCTAAATTAAGCAGAACTTGACAATGACATAATCAGATGTTAGTGCTGCACATATAAATGTTCATTTATTAGCCCAAGTGGTATTTCATTTTTGCACAGCTGAGGAATTCCTTTCTTTCAAGATCTGATAATAATTCAGCAGCGTATTTGACCAGGTTTGTATACATAAATGACTTCAGTAGCACCCAAAAATGTCTGTTCTTCATCTGTGGCTTTCCATCATCAGAGCTTTGTCTATTTTGGCCTGTGGCATTGGGCAGGGTAATTTCAAGTTGAAACTTCCTTTGATAGATATGTGTGTTTCACCTATGATTTTGTTAAATTAAGCATAGATCTGAGACGTTAAATTCCAGTCTTAATTAGACCTATATCAGATCTGAGGTGTCTGGACCTTGAGTTTTTCACTTTCATTTTATTACAGAGTAGGGATCAGTCTTAAAATCCCAATTTTGATCCTTAATATTTGGGGGGCTGTTTGGCGCTAGACTTTTTTGTAACCTTGCCTTTGTGGTCTTTAACAGAGTGATTGCGCTAGTGGCTATGTTATGTAGCTAAGCATAAGCACTCTGTATGTGGATGATACCTGGGCTTAACAGTTTTCTTTGTTCACAGCCCCATCAGGCATAGCAGCAGCTCCTCAGTGTCAAAAGCTTTTGCCTAGGGAATACCCTCTGTGCCTTTCTCAGTCAACCTCCTCTTACCACTGAGCTTCCCAACAAGACAAAAGTATTTTGGATGCATTTCTGATTTCGTAGCAGAGCAGTTGGTCACTCTAACGTTTGTTGGATTTTTTTCAGGCCTTGAACTTTGAAGAGGTCTGTTTCCATATGGCTGCTTTTACAGGAACAAATGAAAATATCAGGAAAAAACCGCCATTGCCCCAGAGTAGCTGTACATTAGCACTCGGTGCATTACATCGACTTACTGGGCTGTTTCACTAATTTAGCAGTGTTTTCAACATTTAGTAGGTGGGAGTCAGAAGAATCTTGATCTTTTTGTTTCTAAGGATTCAGGATTTAATACAGTCTAGAAATTATGTTGTGATCATTCCATATTGGGACATGAAGAAAAAGGCTACACATCTATGTGAGCGTGATCACACTGTGACTTAGAGCCCTATACTGAGTGGTGCTAATCCATGGAGGGGAGGTCCTCCTGTCCACGCTATTTCTGGCCCACAAGAATTCAGTTTACTTTTACCATACTTTAGAAAATTAAGGAACGCTTATCATTGCTGCATTTTTCCTTAAAGAATCCAGCAGGGCAAAAGCACAGGGAATTTGGTTCCTTCCAAAGGGGGGCAGAATCAATGGAATCCCAATCTGTGTTCACACTTGTTTGGTGAAGGCGGTGCAGAAATTGCACTTGGAAGAATCTCTGAGAAATATTTGCTGCTTTAGATAGCCTTTTGGACAGGCCTATACATACTTTCTGCAGAAAAACGCTATAGCTATCTCCATCCTTTTACAACCTCCCTTTGGTAATATTTGCTTTGAAAGGTACAATCTGGCCTTGCTTTGTTCGCATATGCGCATTATTTCTAGTTTTAAAAGTCTGCAGTGAATAAAAGCAGTCACAGGGTAGGATTCATCTGCCTAAAACTGAGTTTCCTTTACAGTCAGTGGAGATCAAATTAGGACAGTCAATAGATTCTGGAGTGTAATTCCTGCTATTCTAAAGCAGCACTTAAATAGATTGGATAAACCATGCCTGAGAGGCTTATTTCTTTCCACTGATTTTTAGAGGGAGAGTAGGTGGCTGTGTTAGTCATCAACCCCATAGACACTGAAGTTTTGGTGATGTGCATCCCTCCCATCGCATCAACAGAGAGTAGTTCCTACAGCTCTGCCCTTCAAAGCTCTGGGTTCTTCTGCCAGCCCTGATGTCCAGGTTCATTGGTATGAGCAGGGAGTCTCCACGTGTTTTAGAACGCTGTACTTGTGCTAAAAGTGATGTGCTAAAATTGAAACATTTGAATTTATGTAACATATAGGAAAGGAGTGGAGGTGCTGCAGGTGTTTTTTGTCAAACGGGCCTTTTGCTGTAAACCTAGAGCAAGTTAGTGCTATTTGGAGCAGGGGGTTGGATTGTGTGACCTCCGAAGGCCTCTTCCAGTCCAGTTTATTCTGTCATTCTTCTGCCAAAAAGTCTTTCTACTGCATGATGATTTAGTGCCGGATTTGGAGTCAGTCTGTGTTTAGACAGCTATCTAGATCACAAAACAACTCGCAGTCTCAGGTGTTGACCCCATCACGTTTTCTGACCTACTGCTGAGGCTGGATGAGGTCTGATTAGCTTTTCTCCCCAAGATGAGGCTGGATCTTTGTAGATACGCAGAGTATTGCTTTGAGGTACTAAATTAATTTTTTTTGCCTCGTCTATGAAAAATAAATATATAAATTAGAGTGGAAGAAGATGTTCCTAGCAGAACAGAAAAACATTTTATAAGACTTGGCATGAGTGTCCTGGGAGTCTGAGCTAAAGATGGTGAACATATGGGAAAGCCTAGGAGGAAGCATACAGTTTTAGTTTTCAAACCTTGCTCTTGGATTGTTACACTAATGTAATGAAAGGACATTAAATGAGCTGAGGTTATTAAACCCTAAAGGTTACTGAGTCCTATTGGGGATCACATTAAAAATGTAATTAAACCAAGTCTAGATATTTTAATTTCTAGCTGGAGATTTATGCAACATAAGCTGATTCTTTTTCCAGTTCTGAACTTTAGTGAAAATGGGCTTGTTAATTTGCTTATTTCTTTTTAGTAGTAACTGAATAGACATTGTCTAGGCCCACTTGGCTCTAGTAAAACAGTAAGTACCAATATGAAAGTCATGGTTCAAATCAGATCAAGTATCTGGGAAGATAGATGCTTGTGCACTGTTATTAAAATCTTAGTCCCCCAAAACTATGTAAAGTCTGCAAACAGGTATCCTCTAAGGCTCTGGCTCTGTGTTGTTCCAAATGGTCCATTGCTGGTGTAATGTTCTCCATTATGGTGTGAGAGGGAACAATAGCCTAAACTGTTAATTCTGCTTATTAGGAATATGGGATTAGCCTTATTAATATGGGATTGTTTCCATCTAAATTGTTCCAATTTCACTGTAACATGAGCTAAATGATTTTAACTCTTTAATTCTAAGAACACTGAATATTCTATAAAAAAAGAAGAAAATAACTGGTCATTCTGAAATCTCCAAATTTTGTGGATTGGACTTAACTTCTAGTGTCAGACTCAGTTGTTGGAATTGTCTCTCTTCTACTTTCATCTAACTTAGCTGCTCTTCTCTGACACTTTGGCTCTACAACATGTTTTCCTCGGGCATGGAGCTGGTCTAAGGGGTTCAACTCCCTGGTGCTGCAGTTTGCAGGTCTGTGCTGGAAAGTTAACTATTGAAATGACTTGGGTCAAAACAATGAACACCCTCCCAACTTACTTCTTGGACTATTTTAGTGACTTGTTTGACATCATGGCTCTGTACAAAACAGCACATTTCTGTGTGAAGCGTGATTTGAGTGTGTCCTGTGGCCGCTCTGGAGCAAGGGATTCTTCCCCCTGGCAATAACATCCTTATTCACGTGGAATATGTGAAAATCAATTGAGACCACAAGGGAACAGCTGTCTGTCTTGGTGACTTCTGCACCCACTTACTGGGTTTGACTGAGCCAGGATGATCAGGCACTGTGGCAGAGTGCAGCTGGGACTGCAGAAGACATGGGTTAAAATCCCCAAGGTCAGGAGAGAGGCTCAAACCGAAGTCTCCCACACCTTGCCCAGTTGCTTTGACTGTTGGAGAGAATGGAATGGTACTACGAAAATATTCAAGTTTTGAATTTAGAAATAATTCTGGGATAACCGAAGCTGCCTTTTCAGGAAAGCTTACTACTGGCTTTTAATTTTTTGCCTGCTACACCTGTGAGAACATGAAAATGAGGAATCATAGGACAAGGAGGAGGATGAGGAATGTTCTTAGGGAGACTATTTCTTTCTTAATATCTAGCCATTGGATAAACAAGGTTGCTGTGCCTGAGACAACCAGGGTAGAGGAAAACTTTTAAGAGATCTGCTTTCCTGCTAGAAAGTATTCCTGTTTGGAGGTACCAGTGATTCTTTACAGATTGTAGGCAGACTGGGGTAAAAGTCAATTCAAGGACTGAATTCAGGGAGAACAGTTTGTATGTGGAGGGAGGAGGATGTAATCCTTTATTTTTGCTACTCTGTGGTAAGAGTGCATCTTCTTGGGCTGTGTATGGGTGGGCTACTTAGGCAAGTGACTGTGTCAAATTAGGGAAAAGGCCAATTTAGGATACTTTTCCTCCTCTGTCAGTGATCAGAAGAGAAACTAGACAAGTAGGAAGCATCTGGTAACGTGTAACAGAAGCCTCAATATGCAGAATGGCATAGAGAAACTGGCTCAGCAGCAGATCTGTATGTGGGAGTCAGCCAATGCTCCCACATTAATTAATGAGGTGAGGAAAGAAATGGAAATGCTTGTTCTCCAAGTTCATTCTCTGAGGAAGATTTATCTGGAAAAGCTTCTAAGTAGATTTAATGGAGATCTATACACTCTGAAAAGAATTTGTACATACAGTTCTGGGCTATTTGAACAGAGGTCACAAAAATAGAGTGGGGCAAGTGATAACAGGTTTTGCCTAGTTGATTATTTCAGGTTTTATTTGTTTCTTAGTGAGTGAAAGTCCCATGAAGTTGAGGGCAACTTTTGAGCCAGTTTTTCTCCTGTCCTCACTGGGGGCTGCTCCCTGCAGAAGTGTTTCCTGAGGAAGAACTGATAAAGACAGAGAATTAAGAACCCAATTCCCCCCCCCCCGAAGAGTAGCTCTTGTAGTTTTGCTTTGAAAAGTTACATGTTAGCATAGGCCAATGTATGAATTTACTCCATATCTAAAATGCTTCCTTAATGCTGGCAACATGCCAATGACTTAAAAAAAAGGGAGGGGGAGGTGGGTGGTGATGAAAGATGAGACTAAGCAGCAGCATGTAAAATATATCCAGCTGAAAGGGGTAAAGTGAAAAATGAATGTGCTGTGGGCAAGGGGAACTATTTGGGATGAGGTCAAAACTGAGGGAGAAACAGGTCATGAATGTAAGCTAGAGAAGGTCAGGTTTGAAAGGCGCTTGGATGGATTTTCTCTGCAGTGAGGAGAGGCAGCAGCTAGTTGTGACTCTGCTGTTAAGGCTGAGTTTTGAACTACTCCTTGTTGCGTATGAAAGATGCAACAGATCCTCCCCCAAATGCTGGCCAAGCATGGAACTGGGTTTCCAGGGAGTGCAGGAATAAATCAACCGGTTCATGAGCTCAAATGAATGGAAAGCGGGTCACTATGGCAAGTCAGCGCCCCATGGCACCTGATGGCTTTGCCTCAAGTGACCAGAGCAATTCTGTGCACTCTCTGCAGGCTCTCCTCTGTGTGGTGGGGGATGCTGGCAAAACAGGTGTAATGCAAGCAAGGGATCCAAACTAATTTGTTTCTTTATTAATGCAAGCTTGATGTTGTCCTTGCACACGCAAACACACAGTTTATGAGTAGTTGTTAGGGTAGGGGGGTGAGGAGTCACCTGCTGCAGTTTGCTGGGTTTAGGTGAGTTGGTTTGAGCGCTGCTGGGACTGTTGCTCTCTGTTCAGCGTGCAGTTGTTGCTGGAGTTTGGCTAACTGTATGTTGCTGCCCTGGGCTGTGGGAAGCACAGCCCTTGTAAAGAAAGGTGTCATCTCATCCCCTTCTGGAGAGGGAGGGAAGGCGCAGGCTGCTCTCATCTGTGATGAGGAAGAGAAATTGTATAAGAAAGCCTTATTTTTATAAAAGGAGTAAACCAGCAGCTAATGTAGGTGCTGAATGCCACTAACTGAGTTTAGGAGACTGTAACATCCAGAACCAAGCACTCAAAACACAGAAAGTCCAGAAGCAGTCAAATGCAAACCAGACCTAAATAGTCAAAAGCCTGGAAACCCACAGCTAGGAAGTTTCTGAAGCTTTAGATTCAACTAGTGGTGTAATAATAAAAAGAAAACAAAACATTTCTCATCTTGCCTAAAATCGTCCATAACAAACAACCTCTTCAGGTCTCAGCTGTTTTTGGAAATTAGTGGCACCATAAATATTCTTATGCAGCACTCTGAACAGTATCATTACACCTTTCAAAGAGGAAAAAATCATATTGTGTGACTTAATAATGTATTTCCATGCATCGCATTTTACTTGAATTTCTTTTCAATTTATACTTAAATTGGAATTTCTTTAGCTTTATGATTCTTGTTTGAGGGATTATTGCAATATTCCTATAATGTTTTTGCCTTTGCTGTACTGCTGTGATTCTGGACTAATATAGGTTCACTCTAAAATAGAGAATGGAAGAGAGCTAGTGCTGGAGTTTGAATGCACTTGAAATTGTGTGGATAAGTAAAGAAGCTTCATCTTTGGTAAAATTGTTTGAATAATGGAGGGAAGGAAACTCAGTGTTTTCTGACAATTGGTGGGGAAAATGCTGGATAAACTGGAAATATTGTTCAGTCAGTCCTATTGCCTCCAACTCTCCCGCATGGTGCTGAGGTCAAGTGAGAGCTCTAGGGACTGGAACGGGTTTTATGGAGTAAACAGGTACCCTTTTATTAGACCTTATTTTCTCAGCTTTGCAGAACTAAACTTAGTGCTCTGCCGTTGATGTTGTTTTAAAACATATCACTTAAGCATTTTTAAATCTTTGACAGACCAATTATAATTAACATGATGGGCCTAAATGGCACAAGAATTCTCAGCTCTTCTCTTGAAGTATCTGGTATGTCAACATAAAAAAAAGTAAAATAAATACAGTTTCTCTCTTCATAAATTTTTAGGCTACTTTAGTCTTCTACCTTGTAATAATTATATCTCCTGAGATATTCGTGCCCTTAGTTTTTCTGCTAGTTTTTTCTATTGGGCTTGGTACCTGTGGGACCATCAGGCCTTAGTGGTTGCAAATAGTGTGTCAAAATTTGAATTGGTCATCTTTTCTCTCCTCTTTCATTGTCTAAACTAGCATAGATTAGGTGGTTCAGGGTGTATGGCACATAGATACCATTTGGCTGAGAATTTCCAAGTGGGGCGAAGATCCTTGTGAGGAATGTCCATCCTTTTCAGCAAGAGCTACCTCCAGACCACAGGAGCCTTGGAACAACAGCAGCTGTGCTTTGCAGTGATCTGGAAGACAGGAGAAAGATGAGGCTGATGAAGAAATAAACCTATAAACCAATGAAGCGTTTGAAATGAGCAGCTTTCCTGCTGTCTCTGCATATATTCAAAGTCTGTGTTGTTTGGTGATACCTCTCCCACCCTCACCAAAGGTTTTGTTGTGTTGCTGTTTGCTTTGAAGCTCTCAGAGAGCATTGCTGTAGTACCAGATTTAATCTGAGGGTCAACAGACTGGTCTCATTTGACAGCAAACTCCACGGTCACCTAAGTGTCACTGGTGCCGTGCCCCAGATACATCCTGCTACGGTTTTCCTCAGGAGAAAAGATGACAGTTTTGACAAAGGCCATGAAGTCGGAATTACCAAAGCAACATAAATAGGAGTGTGTTCACTGAAGAAAGGAGAAGCTTCCTTCTGGGATCGGGGAAGGACAAAAATTGAATGAATCTTTCTTATACGTGTTATGCACTGGGGAGAGGTGGAGAGAAACTCTTTGCAGGTTTGGCTGAATGACGAAGTTAGCATGAAGTAAGCTAGAGAATTAATTGTATAGACAATCATATAGGTAGACCCTGAATTTTTTCATAAGGGCAGTTTCCCATGTGACATTAATGGTGTTGATAAGACTTCCAATTTTCCCTTACCTCTCCAGGGGTTTGCTGGATGGTTATTACAAATTTTCCACAGACTGTGGGAGATCTAAGAGTTTAGTTTGAACTCTATTGTAGCTGAATTTTTTTACAGCAATGCACTGGCACCTAGACAGTGGGTTACTGTAGCAGTTCCCTTTTTTTTCTTTACTATCTGTTTTCCTATCAGTATATCAATCAGTCTGTGATAATTTTTGATCCAGCATCATTTTTGAGGGAGTGTTTCTAAGAGCAATCAGACCTTTGGAACAAGCATAAGTGGAAAAGAGTTTTCCTCTTGTCCTCTGGATACAGAAGCATGATGGCACCTACAAAAAGGCAACATATACATCATGAACAGAATATGAATTTGCTGAAGAGGATCATTTTAGGCTGCTTAGGTTGGAACAACTTGATAACTCCTTAGAGTGGAGACCCTGGAAAGGCATTCAAAATGGAGAACTTAATATGCTTCATGTAAAAAGAGTGTGACTTGGTGGGAGCCATGCATAGCATTTTAATATTTACAGCTTTGCAAGGGGAGGTAAAAAATCCAGTGGCTATTTCTAAATGAGTTCTAATGGTGACCCATGCAGTCCACTCTCTTCTTTTACGCGCACAAGGGATCTCTCACTGTAAAGAGTGCTAAGTTTGCATGCTTTAACTTAAAATCCTCCTTAAATAGAGTTTAACTGAGACCTTAACTCTCTTGACACTAGACATAATTATTAGGCAAAGCAAGTGCTGTCTTTTATTAAACTAACTGGTAGAGCTGGACAAAGTAGGCAAGCTCCTGGGCATACAAGGATTTGTCTGTTTTTTCCAACTCTCCTAATCAGTCTAAGGAAAAAAAACCCCCAAAAGGTATTTTCTCTTTCTGTTCAAACTTTGTCTTGCTTATGTCCTCAGATCACCACCACTCTATCAGTGCTGAAGTATACATTATTATTATTAACTATAACTTGTACTGTAGTTATGCTATATAAATGTATCAAAAGAGATGGGTCCTGCTGGGAGAGGCTGCAGTCTAATTGGAAACCACACTCCACTGTGAAGTGTAACAGGCATAATAGGACGGAGCACCACGGAGAGATCACCAAAAAAGTGTGTTTGCATAGGTCAGCTCTCCATACAGCTCATTTCAAGGAGCAGGCATGTGCTGGAGTACACTTCAGAAGTTGCCAGTAGTGTCTCCTACTTGCTGGCAGTTATTTAAGGGCTTGATGGTAAAAGAAGTAGTTTTGAAGGATGAGTTGAGGGGTATGGCTGGAACTGATATAACTAAAGAGGTTATGTGTTAATGTCCAGTAGATGTGGGCTGCCAGTGCTAAGCTGGCCTCTGTGTCCTGCCACAGACCTCTGGAAAATGAAAGGTTTGGGAAAGCATGGGGAGTTCAGACCTAGGACATGGGTTAGGCTCTGAAGGAGGCAGAGAACACTTTAAAAAAAAAAAAAATTAGTCTGAATTGGAGTTTTGAACAACTGGAAGATCTGAGAGGCTCAAGTTTGATGTTAATGTAAAACTTTAGCTGGTGAGATGCTTGAGCCTCTCTCTCCGGCTCAGATGGTAAAATAGGACTGAAGTCTGCTTGGAATTTCCAGCCAGGATTTTCCACTATAGCAGAATTTTAGCTGGTGCAACTCATGTATGAACAATACCTGCACTGTGCTCTGAATCCCTGATGCATTCTGGGTGCAAACAGCAGCTGTGGCTGCTGTGTCCTATTCTCCAGCCATCCCCGGTGTTGTGGTGTGGTATCTGTTAGAGAATGATGCAGATATCCCTGGGCAGGTGGAAAGCCATAACAAGCAGACCTTGCTGTAGAAATTAGTCTGGTTTGCAAGAATAATTTATTCACCTGCATTGTTCTGAGACCACGTTTTCTAGAATAAAATGGAAACACGGCTAATGAATGTCAATGAACGTACATCAGATCTGCTAGAATGGGGGTCTAATATGTGCTATTTAGTACAAGACTCAGGAAAAGGGGATTAAGTCTCTCAAAAACCAAAGTTATATCCTCTCTACTGCCCCATATTAGCCAACATCACCTCCTAACTAAGTTTGGTAGGGCTTTCTGCAAGGGTGGGGTGTTGTAGTGCTTGGCCCCAGAACTAGGTCTGGGTCTGAGTAGACAGTGATTTATATCAGGGTTCAAACCATGTGTAACCCATTTCTGTGAAATATTTATATTCCCAGGAAGAGTTTTATCATGGGAGGATTTTCCAGCAGGTTAGGCACATACCTATGCAGGCTTCATTTTTCATAGTCTGATTTAACTGGGTCTATTCAGGAAATGAATAATTGCTATGCCATCATGCTTTTTGCTTTCTCTTAGAATCACAAGTTTAGCTGTTGCCTGCAAGGTTCGAACCTGAATCTGATAAAACAAGAACAAGGTGCTGCCTTGGACTATAGGTGAAGTTGAATCTTAGATCACTTTGCATGATTCCTGGAATAATCTGCAATGTCTCCAACACCACAGCTGCTTAACTTCAAAAGGTAGTAGTAGGTGGTGACTTCTTCCAAGTCAGCAAAAAGTCCTCTAAACTCTGACAAATTCAGACCCCACGGCCCCAGTAATGCTATGCTGTTCTGGTAAATCATCCTTGAGGATGAAGCAGTACTGGCAAGTCCTGCTGCAAGGGATGTTCAGTCGCTGTCCCTGGGCTGATGTCTTTCTGGAGCACGTGTTTACGAGGGGAATGCTCTCCAGACTCAAATTCTTCCAGGCTGTTGCACTCTTGAAGTTTTCACTTAGGGCTGGAGGGCTGAGGAAAGCATTTTCAGTGCCTTCCACCTGCTAACTGTTATCATCTGTAGCCCTGTTTATCCTGATGTTTCCTGATGAAATCCTGATGGTTTCAGAAGGCCCTGAGACTGACAGGTAGCTCAGGCTATACTGCCTGTGAACGATCTGGGGCCCATATCTGCTGGTTGCTTAACTTCACCCAGTTGCCCTTAAAACAAACAAACAAACCAACAAAAAACCACCCCAAAAACCAGAGCAGTGGAAAAATATGTAGGTTTTGCAGTAATTGTGATTGTTACATTTGCCTGTAAAAATATTTCTAGTGGTATCCATAACAGCAACTGGGGACCTTTTCTTTACCTTCTCAACCTTATGCTTCAAACTGTACACTTTCATCTAAGATGTGTATTGATTTTTGGGGGTGAAGGCTATTTTGATCATGTGTTCATTTTTCTATCGTTGTCTATTTTTTGGGGGGGGAGGATGGGGGGGGGAATCTTTTCTGCCAACCATGATCATTCATGTAGTCATTAAAAAGAAAAATAAGGAATGAAAACTGAGACATAGCCAAGATCCAAGAACTCCATCTAGTACTATATTGCATCGCAATATGAATCCTGATTCTCACCAGCCACAAAAATGCTGTAGTTCAGTTTTGGCTTCCCAAGCTTACTTGTGTTACTCGAGGAGCAATAAAATACAAGGCTGAGCTAGGCAGAGAGCAGTCCAGACAAATCTACTACATGCAGTTTTTTAAAATGCAAAGCCTATATGACTTTGCAGCATAAGAACTCATTTTTCATCTTTGAAAGTGTTTTCAGACTGTTTGCTTTTAGTCCCAGAAAAAGAGGCATTATGGAAGTCATATCTGAGAGAGGTTGAGGGACTTGCTTCAGGCCACAGAGGGAGCTGGTATCAGGGCTAAAATCTGGTTTCTGTCATTCCTGTCACAGGTTTTGAAGACCTGTGCCATACACTTGATTCTAACTTGACTTGGCATTATCGGCCCCCAAGAAAAGCCAACTAAAGCCTGTATCTACTTTTTTTTTTTTTTTTAACATAGCAATGTCTATATGTTGTTGCTCCACTTCCATTGCAGCAACAGTACTGTTGTTGCAGCAAGTTTCAGCACTGCAGTGGTGGGAGTACAAGGTGTTTGTCAGGAGACAGCTTAGCATTTCTCATAATGACATCTCGGCACAAATGATAATTCAACAATTCTGTGTTCGAGTTATCTGATGGCGACAAAATTTTCAGAATCGAAGGTATGGGGATAATTAGGACTCTTGCTAATCATTCTATGCGTTTTTATTTTTTTCCTTCTCAATGAAATGAGATTCACATGGATTAATTACTACCTGCTATAAATAAACCTGGTGAATGGCAGTCTGCATCGCAGAGGCAGAGGGTAGCTGTTGTTTAATATATCACAGCTTTCCACGCACCTGCTCGCCCAATGCTGTTGCCATGGGAACCGCACTTTATAAAAGAAGCTCTGCATAATTAGCATGGATTGAGGTCTATATCAATCAGAATAATTTGGAGGAGTACGAAGAGCCCAAAGGAGAAGGCAAAGCTACTTGTCTCTGTAGGGAAGGCATCAGACCTCTGCTGCGTGCTAAATAGTGAAGCAGTTACTGGAAGAATTCAGAGGAATTAGCAAATCTAAGGGAACCAAATTATATAAGACAGAAAACTTTGTCCCCTTGGTTTTCATTATGAAACACTGCTTTGAAAAATGAACAAAGACAAAAAAACCCCATACTTGTGTAATTAACATAGGCTGCACTAGTGCCATCAGTCTGGGAGTCTGGCAATGATGCACGGCACTGCTGGTAATGCATAGCTATACCTTTTGGACCTTCTTCTGACTATATCAAGATAACAAAAATTAATTCTCTGAAATACATGAGAGAAGGGTAGTAACTTATGTATTCCCAAACTGCTGTTTTGTAAGCTTTTGTGCCTGGAGTTCATTGCTTTTTGCCTAAACCTGCAAGACACATGGCAAACCTACAGATGCAGTTGTCTAAGCAGTGCATCATCCTAATCACAATGCAGCAGATTAAGGATAGAACAACAGCTTTAACTTTAATTTTTCTTCCTTCTTGTCAGGTGGTGTCAGAAATATCACTTTAAAGAAAAGGGCTTAATGGTTTTGTAAAATGCCTGAAACTGAAAAGTTGTTTTTAAAAAAAAGTTGGAAGAGCTCTGTGTGTGTGTCCATGTGCAAGTAAGTGACTGAGTGAATCTTCTGCTAATATTTTCTTGGCTGGGAGTCTCAGCTGGATGTGATACAATATTAGTGGAGTGACTGCAGTACGGGAGTTTTTTCTGTAGCTGTATGTGAAGCAATAACTTTGAATTCTTTAGGGGTCCAGTTTGAATGCACGTGTCAATGTAGCATTGTATTTCTGTGTTGATAATAAATGTTGATAATATGAGCCCTTAAAACAGCTCAATAGGAAAAGTTGATGAAAACTTGGAAATCATTTTCTTTGGCATTAGTAATGACAGGAAACGGTTTCAAACACAGTGGATAGTAGAGGCTATTCATCTAAAGGACTTCTGGTAAAACAGTAATGTGATGGGGTGTAGTATGTGTGTTGTCTTGGCTTTTGAAGATGCAGTTATTGAAATCCGTCTAAGTTTGAAGAATTTGTAGACTCTATACAATAGACAAGTTAGTTCTTGGATGACATTGGAATGCCCTATGCTACTTCATTTAACTTATGTAAGAAGATCACGGTAATCTTCTGTATTGGGCGGATTGTGAGGGAAAAAAAAACCAACCCAGAATTAAAATCACAACTTGCTTTAGTTTATTTCCATGGTATTTTAGTCCATGCACTGAAATTCTTACTTTACCCCCAGGATTTTATTAATGTAGAAGCTTGTTGTATTGCTGAGTGCTGCACTAGACTATGGGCTAGAGAAAACTCCTTTGCTACATGGAAGCAACAAATCTAGATGAGAAGGTGAGGTGGTTCTTCACCTCTGCTGAACCTTGGTACTGGATGGAGAGGCTTCTGCCTGTACTGTATCTGCTATCAGATGGAGGGAGGACACTTCATGGGCACAAGCAGAGTTTTGGATGCAGCTATCGCAGAATGTGGAAAAGATACCACTCGTAACTGCTTCTGTGGCAGGACAGGGCAGAGACTTGAGTCCTAGGTCTCTTGACCAGGAGAATGTTCTTGCTGCTAGGTTTCAGAGCTGTGCTGTGTCTGCCTCTCTTCTTCCTCCCCCTTGAACTCCTTCCTGCATGGCATCACAGCTTTGACAGTCAAAGCACTGCATGGTCTCTCCCCAAAGGGCTGGCTGTAGTGCTCATTTTCAAAAAGCAGTTTTGAATCCCTTTACCCTAAAGAGGGACTCCAGAAAGGAGAGTCATGGGTACAGCCTCTTGTAGCGGGGCTTGCTCCAGCCTGGCTTTGCATCAGACCAGAACTAAGTGCCACCACTGGTGTCCTGGGTGGGCTTGGAAGAACAACTTAAGGCATGTGACAGCTTTCAGTTAAAAAGGAAAGTGCTTAAGGAGTTTAAATGCTTTCAGGGAAAGGTTGCAATTGAGTGAAATCTTTTGGGTTGTAACTTTGCAGGGAGGCACCTACATTCAGCAGAAAATCCTGCTTTTAGGAGCAAACCTAGCTTTAAGTCACTATTTCAAGTTAAGCATCGTAGCTCTGAGAGTAATGATCCAACCGAAGAGCTTCCATAAATTCAATTCATTAAAATAATATTTCCTCTGGCCCCAAAAGTGCCAGATCTCATAAACTACCCATTTGAAATTGTTAGATAAGTTTGGGGTTTTTATTGTTTTTCAAGAGAAAAATGTTACCTCGAGACTAGGAATGTGTTTGGTACAACTTAGTCAATTTTAGAGGTGTTCTCATTGGAGTTATTACTCGTTTTGCTTTTGTATAAAGGAGAGGAGAACAAGGTCCTTGGCTCTAGTGCTGCAAATCTGTTTATACCTGTACAGTAATAATTTAGAGAGAAAGGGAAAAATTTAGTTAGAAAAGCTCAAATAGTGTGGGGACAAGTTTGGAAGGTAATCTTTGTACTGCATTAAGATTGAAGGATGGCATAGATGAGCAGTTAGAAAAATTTCTTAGCCTATGTCAAATTATTCTGTGATCTAGTAGAACAACAGGCTAGATTTTCCTGTGTGTCTACTTCCATTTTTTCCAAAGATAAAAAGCTATGCATTTTGTCCTGTCTATTAAAAAGAGTGAAAAATGCATATAAATCTTCCTTAAATATATTGCTATCTAGTTACATAATCACCACATACATATCTGAGAGAAGAGGATGAATAAAAAGTCACTGGATAGAAAGCCTTGAACAACAGGATGGAAACAAAGATTATTTTTCAGCTTTTTAGTCTTTATGAAAGGATCTGGATTGTGACAGCAGGAAAAAATACTGTAGGTTTGAATTATTAAATAAGGAAAAAGCCTATAGTTTGGGCTACTTCCCTGGCTGCAGCACACTGGTACTTTAATGGTAATTCTTGAGGTATTGGCCCCTGTTGAGATGAAATAAGAGTCGTCGTGTCCCGTCCCCCCCCCCCCCCCGTTGGGGGGGATGGGAAAAGGACAACTATCATGCAAAAACTCGAGTGAAAGCACTGATTCATTTCCTGTGTGCCTTCAAAAACCTCTTTCACCTTGACAGACTTTCATCACTATAAATACTACTCATTTCTGAGGTGAAATGAAAGCCTGGTATATGCATTTTCACTTTGCCAAGCCAGCCATTTTACTTGCCATAAAAATGTAATCATACTCTAGGCTTAATTTCAATGTGTCTTGCTGAAAATGAAGAAACTGTAAGACAACTATTCTACCTTTGAACTTACAGCTGATCAGTGGAAGGTGCTGAAACCTTGCCAGGTAGGAAAACGGGACCAAAGATGTCGCAATATAGCTTCCTAGTTTGTGATGATAACAGCAACTGAGTTGGTTCCCTTAGGAAACTCAGAAAAATTCAGTAAATTCAGAAAATGTCAAGTGATGAGGCAGGCACAATTGCAGAAAAGATCTTTAAGGGTTTGAGGATTAGCATTATGCATTTGGAGTTCTGGTTTTGCTCAGAAACTGCTTGGTCCAGTTGGTGCCACATAGACCCAACAGAGTAAATTTCTTCTGGAAGCATGGATTATTTTGTTGTTGTTGATTGTTTTGTTTGTTTGTTTGTTTGAATTTCCACACCTGAGACCTGCTTCAGTCTGTGTGCCGCACTGGAGAACAGCTGTTGTCAGTTTGCCTTTATTATCCTTGCTACCCTTCCTTTCTTGTCTAACTTGTTGCCAGTCTTTCTTTTCTTGTGGCTTGCTTTAACTCCTTCTCTTTCAGGGGTGGAGAGCTGGAATGGGAATTGAAAAGCAGTGAGCCAGAATCAGATCTGTAAGCTTCACCTCTTTGGCAAAGCATGTGGCATTAGCTCTAGGTCTTCATTACTTCTGTTTCAGTAGTATGTTGAGTTACTACACTGACTTTTCAGTGTAAACCTGGCACAATGGGCTTCTAGAAAGCAGTGTGTAATTCAGATAGAGGTTATGTAGCCACACAAGGCATATTCTGGAGCTTTACCTTGTGGGGGAAGGAGGGAGTGAGACAAGAGGCATATCTCCATTGTCCCAGAATACTGTTAACCACAGTCAGCAGGTACGTTTGTTTCTGCTGGCATATGGGGCTCGGAGGTGCTTTGGAGAGTAAAGGGATGCAGAATTTTCCCATCTGAGTGAGACTGGGCTTGAAATATCACATATCCTTACAGGGCTCTGTTAACCCATTGTGAGGTGCTTGCGTTGGGCATGCATGTGAACATAGATCTTGATGGACAGCAATGCACTAAAAGAAAAAGACGTAATTAATGATGGTGCAAGAAAAACGCACCATCCTAAACCTTCCCTTTGAAACTCAGGGAATCTTTAGAGATTTGTAGACAGCAGGGGCTGCTTATGTTGCTTAACTATGTCTTCTGCCACTGACACAGCAGCACCTCGCTTTTATAGTTAATGCGGCAGATTCTCTCTTTCTATCCCCATTCAGCTGCCCGTGGAAGTTATTTACAACCTCAGCAGAAAGATCAAACAATGCTGTGATAACTGGCCCCTATTGACACTGTCAGGTTTCCAGGTCTGTAAGACAAATGTCGCTTCTGGCTCGCAGCACCCTGTGTGCTGTGCATTTTGATGCAGATTTTTATTACCTGGCAGGTGGCTTGGGAGTCATGGATGGAAAAAAGGGCTCAGATCAATAATGGAGGATGATCAAGTCATGTCAGAGAGGGGTCAGCAGGCAGCAGTTGTGGAAGTTGCCCCTTGACAGGACTGTCGGGTGGCGGCATAGGGGAGTGCCTTGATTTCTGAAAAGCATTGTGCTGTGTTAAGAGTGCCTAATTATAGCTGTTGCTGTGGCCAGCTAAAATAACAGAAGGCTTTGAACAGGGATGGTGAATAACTGCATTTTGTTCTTGTTAGTGTTACTGCTGTCTCTCTGTCTTGCACTGGGCTGTGCTGGTCTGGGTCCCCTGAAGTGCAGGCTTTGTCTTTTCCTAGTGCCATAGTGTTTGGAGAGGCCCTGAGGGGCTCTCTAGTCTCACATAGAGATTGACTATGGGCATTTTATTCCCAAGATGGTCTTATCCTGCCTGCTTTTAAAAACCTCCAGTGTCAGCTTCCTTTAATGTGTTTGGTTCTCTGTATCAACTGGTGCTGCCACTGCTTTATCTGTAGACATTTCAACATAGGATTAACTTTTCCAGCTTGAAAAGGCAAGTGGCTAAGACTTCTGGCAAAAGATATTGGGCTGCTATAGTGCTTTTATCCTGCAATGCTGCTTTTAGAATCAGAGAAGTCCTGCTCTCTGTGTAAGACCTGCAGATATTGTTGTTTGATTTCAATGATGTACTAAAACCTGAGGAAGCTTTTAAAAAAAAATAAAACAAAACCAAAAAAACACCTCACAGTTTTTGCTTTGGTTGCACAAACAGGGCTATGACAGGGGATGGCCTCGTCAAAGTTTCGGACAGAACTTGGTAGTAGATTTAGCAACCTCTTCATTTTATCTTGATTTGTGTCTCCTTGGAATTAGATGAGCAGCAGATTCTGCAGTTTTCTTTCAGCACAATCCAGGAAGACGTCTGTAAGCAATTTCTGCATTATAGTCCCTATTTATATCTGTAATTAAAGAAATAAGTATCATAGTTATCCTTCTGATTTCATAATTACCTCTTTGAAATAATAGCCCCATTCCAGGTGTTTTCTAAAATAAAACAGCTAGGGAAATTAATTTCAATTAGAAAGGAAAAAATACAAACTGAAGTGGAGTTTTATTGAAAAAAACCCCCACAACACCTAAAACCACAATCGCAAAAAAAACCCCCAAACCCCAAAAAACCAAACAAACCAAAAAAACACCAATCAAACCCAACATGCATTTCTTGGAGGGTACTTCATTTAGAATGAACCATTGGCAGCAGTGCCCTTTATCAAATGACATTTAAAGCACATTAATCTGCTGAATTCTGAGGCTTCCCAGCAGCTTAAAACACATCTGGAGGCAAAAAATCAGTGAATTCTTAATGGGAATGAATAGTCTTTTGGTATGCTCTAGGCTTTCTCACTTAGAAGATTTAGTAATGCTGAGAAATCTGAGTTATATATGTGAAAATTCATAAGCAATCACAAGTTTATGGCCTGTGCATGTTGGAGTTCAGAAGAAAGGTAAGTTTTTCATCCAGAAGAAAATGAGAGAACCCATGAAGGAGCACTTTCATCTCAACCATTGCTTTCTTTTCTTTGTCCCTAATCTTTCTTCCAGCACCTTTTGTATTGTCTGTGACCACTGCAAATCCTATTTTCTTCCTGAGACGGGGTTGCGGGGGAAACTGTTTGATGTGGGATATGTGGAAAGGAGCTCTGAGAGCTGCCAAGGCTGGCAGATTTTGGGAGAAAGTCACGCTCATTAAAGCTCAAAGTCTAAAGTTGAATTCTGCAGCAGAGCCTCTTCTCTTCTCCAGCTTTAGGCAACCCCCAAAATGATCACTGGAACACTGCTCACGAGAACAAATATGGCCTGAAAGCAAGTTATTAAGGTCACAACTCTCTTCTGGAGTTTTTCAAAGTGTGCCTGTTGCTATTAGTTTTGCAAGGTTGCTGTTCCTGTCAGGAATTACATCAGCAGGGTATGGTAGCACCCATCGTCTTGTAGGCCCCATTGAGCTATTTAAGTTTTCAAAGTATCAATGTTTTTTCTCCCTGGGCTTTAATTCATTCACGCAGCCCTGCTGGGATATGGAGGGTCCTTGATGAACTTTCAGGTTTAAATAAATGCTTGGTACAAGTGAAGGGCTCCAAGTTTACACCTTTGAATTTGAGTGTAACTTTTAAAACTGGACCGGCCATCTCTTAAGAAAGCTTTTGTCTTTTTCTTAGGTAAGAATTAAAATTGTTCTCAACCTCAACTTCACAGGGAAATGCTATAGCAAAGTGTGAAAATGAACAGGAAAGTTAACTTTATCTCTTTATAGGTAAAATAAAGTCTTGGGGATACTTGGTGTCTGAAAGCATGTACTTTAAGGCTTAGAGCTTATCAGATCTGCATGTTATGCTAGCCATGTGCTATTTCCATTTCAGGGTAAGATCTGGTGCACGTCACCTGAACTAAAGGACTGTTTACAACTGTGACAATTCCTTTGAATTAAGTATCAGTCCTTTCACTAATAACATGGGACTACAAACTTGCCAAGGAGGTCCTGAGTGGGTATTGGGCAGGGATGGAATGAAAAATGACCAGGATTCATTCATAGAAAGGGCATATTTCAAATGGTGAGTGGGATTACAGATTGGAAGAACAGAAACTAGGTATTTAGGATTTCTTTGAAACTAGTGCTGCAAAAAGCATTTGCCTTCTAGGGAAAATATTCTTTGAACATTGCAAAACGTAAGTGAATTTGCCTTGGATGTATTTTTCATAATTGTCCTCTTTCTTTGTGTTAATAACTAAGGCTATTGCTGCTTAAGGACTTGATCCCTTACAGCCTGTGTTTTTCTCTCTCCTTGATCCTGTGGTGAAGTCATAATGCTGCATTTTTTTGTGATATTACGATCATTTCCATGGCAACAAACTGATGCCCAAAGTATGGGATCATGACTTTAGTGTGGGATCAAGCAAGAGGAGATAGAGTCCTTATTAAAATACACTTTGTCAATAAGAAGAAAAGGCACTCATAAAAAAAATCCATTAATTTTATTATGCATTTCCTTCTCCAGCTAAGCATAAGTGCAAATGAAAAGTACTTCTTTTAAGGAGCTGTTTGTTTTTTTACTTGTTTATGTTGATCGATAAAATGTTTGTTTGAAAGGAAACATGAACTAAAGAACTGCAGTTATAATATACACAAAAACTTACTTAAAATTCTGATGGTAAATTTTTTTGGAAACAGAGGAGTACTTTCTAATACCAATAGACCTATATAGAGCAATGATGATGAAAGGCTGCTTGGCAGACCTTCCCCAGGAAAGATTACCTTTATGATTTGTTTGTAGGCCCCTTAGGAACTTCCTGATCCACCCAAGCTGTAGCTATGCTCTGTTAGGCTCCCCTAGCCATGATATTTCTCTTTTAAGACCTTGCAACATCCCTAACTATTGTTCCGCCTTGTCACCCACACCAGGGAAAAAGAAACCATGGCCCCAAAGACCTGTTCTGCAAATCCTTGTGTGTGCTTAGCAGAGAAGACCACCTCCTGCCCTACTTTGGAATACATTGAACCCAACAGATATTTTGGAGGGTGTCATGAAGGCCAGGCAATATTATAAGGAACCTGTCTGCTATTGCCAGTCTAGAAGCATCAAAGGAACTTACCAAATAAAAACTCTGTCAGGGTTACCTTTGCTTTGTGTGTTTTCCCCTTCCCTAGAACTGAGGCTAGCTTGGAGAGGACACTGCATGAATACTTTCTAGATATTTCCAAATAGGAGCAAGAAAGAGGCAAAGGATACCCTGGTTTTGTAGTCTCATACTGCAAAAGATACCCTTGATACAATAAGAGGTTGGCCGTCTCGTCTTCTGTCACGCAGTGGTTCATACAGAGAGGACAGAGACACTCTTTCTGAACAAGAGGCTATTGTCAGTCCGTCTACTTTCTCCAAGACCTTGTTCTAAACAGTTGTAACCCTGGCAAGGAAATACCAGGTTATCTGTATTTCTGTGAAGTACATGCGGAAGGGCTGAAGGTATGGCTGGCCAGCCTGTGGCAGAGATGAGGGATGGTGAGGTAAGGTTGGTTGAGTTTGGAGCGTGAATCCCAACCTATCCTATGCTGTTGACTTTTGAGGAGGCATCATGAGTCAACCTGTGTTACTCTGAACCCTCTTTCTGACTTTTGCCAGCAGAATAAGATGTCAAATTCTCAGTTCTCATCCCATGGGCCTGATTCTCCTCTGACTTACACTGAGGCATGTCAGAAGCGCCCCCCGTGAGGCCAATTTATTGGTGTAAATGAGGAGAGAATCAAGCAGTGGGTAAAGACAGTTGTAGGCTTCAGGATCTGTTCTCCCTTTGGTGCATGCTGTGATTTATGCACAGAACTACTATTAGCAACAGTGAGAGAAGAGATACTTACATTGCTAAACAGGATTTTTTTTCTCAGCTGCCTGAAGCTACTCGGTATAAGCCTGTTGTGAAAGTGATTGGAGATTTAGGGGAAGGAATGCCAAAGAGAAATAAGAAAAACAAAACTAATCCTAAACTAAGCAACTGTAAGAATTGTGGGGTTTTTTTTTTTTTTGTGTGTGTGTGGTTTTGTTTGTTTGTTTTTCTTGAAACCTGGTGGGTTTTTTTAACAACTAAATAACTGTTCTTAATAGTCCTGAATTTTTGGAGTGGCTCTGTGGGTGGGGATTTGCATAGCCACTGATGAGGGTGGAGGTAAAAGGACAAGGGAAGTTGAAAGTGGAAGAGCTGGAATCACTTCCTGTTCCTTTCCTTCATTGCAATTTGCCTTATAACAGCAGACCTCTGTGGAAATACAGCTGCTGCTCTTGTTATTTTGCAAACCAGGTTTTACTCCTTTTTCCTTTTAATAGAAATGTAACTTTTGATGTGGTTGCCAGCTTCAGAACTGTTACAATTAAGACTAGTTTTTTCTGTCTTCTGCCTTATCTGCAATGTCTTCTAAATTTCCAAGTCTTCTACATTTCTAGCCTCTTTAACAAAAGGCTTTTTCTCTTGCCTTGAGATGTAGGCATGAGGGTAAGCTACTCCTTGACGTTACAGGGTAGAATGTACCAGTTCTGCTATTATCCATATCCAGGCATTGCAGCAAACTGGCGAGAGTTAATCTTTATTAAGCAAAAGCATATAGGACCCGCATAGGCTCTATAGTTGCACTGTATTCTCATGCTTACCATTTCCTTTATTGATTTGCCTGTCTAAATGAGTACTTCTAAACTCTGTGGGTGTTTTCCAATTAGATAAAAGGCAATTCATGTCACCCTGCTGCAGCTCTAACAGCCATAACTAAGAGAGTGCATTGAGGACTTCTCAGCAGAACAACCTAGTTTAATCAAGGTGGCCCCCTTCAGTGCTACCTCATCTGCAGGACATCTCTCTTCATATGCGATGCTTCCTTTATTGGAACTTTAGAGGAATGGGCGGCAGCTACACTAACAGCTGTGGCTGCGCTTTATGGGCCAGCTATATGGTTAGTGGAGAAGATGCATGAGCTTCCCTTTTTCAGGCTGTTTTGGGAAAGTGCTGCTTCTCCAATGAGAACACGGGTGCAAGGCTTGGCACCTCGCTCCAGTAAGAGCTGCCAGCGGCATCGCCCTTTCCAAATGGGAAGAGAAACATCTCAGAAGACTGTCACTGCTGCTTATGTGAATGGTGCTGCTGCTGTGAGAGCTGAGTCTAATAAACCTCCTAATAGTCAGAGCCAAGCAGGTGTTTGCTGAGTGTTATGCATTTTCTGGGGAATCATAGACTCTGTCTTTTGTGGGAGAAGCATGTTTCCTTGCAGGCCCAGAGAGCTCTTATGTTCCCCTTCCGGAGACAGTGTGCAGCTGATGGACAATCCCTGGGCATGGCTGAGGAAACCACAAAGGGAAGTGAGGGTTTCAATCTGAAACTCTGTTTCGCTTAACAGTCCACATCCTATCCTGGTTTTGACCCTTTGAATTTCTCCTTGCTGCTGCCTTTCATGCTCCTCTGCCACACGCTCTCCCAGCAGACCACCCAGCTGAAAGACTTTGGGCAGATGCTTCCCTTCCCACCTTCAACAGGGTCCCTGTGCTGCTTGCTTTACTATCCAGCACCATGTGCCCAGAACTCTTTGCTCTAGTGACACAGCCAGTGTGACCTCCACGGAAGCCTTACGTCTCTGAGCCTGTTTGTCACCTATGCGTAGGACCACTGGAGTCAATCTCTGGTGGATAAAGTGAGCAATCAGCTGTTCCTTATGCATCAGTTAGAGCTCTGAGATGGGGGAAGGCATTCTTGGCCCCATGTATTTGTTATTAAGAGAGAGAAATGTGGCTGGGTACACAGAACTTCATCTGCATTGCTTTCTACCTGTAGTCCTTTTGGAAGATACTATGGCTTCATACAAACTCTCTGACCTTAAGGAAGGGGGATGGGTTTCTTTTCGTGTACTCCACGGTCTCATTTGCTATCTGATATATGATAAGGTATATTCATAGTGTCCTGCAGCACAAAAAGGGTTTTTAGCTTAAACTGTAGAGGACAGAAGTGGCAGAGTATAAACTTGGGTGAGATCTGTCTAGATACTGTGCCAAACTGAAATTTCTTTGCCTGTGTAGGTCTCGCCCAGAACCTTTTCAGTATTAGATGGTCTTTCTCAAGGGACAGGTCCATGTAAGTGCTCCCTGAGATGCCATGGTGTCTATATACTGCTATAGACCCCAAACTGTGATTGAGTCTTGTGGAGCGTCAGGTGGTTAAGGAAAACTTTTCAGCTGCAATTCCTAGATTGTAACCAAAGTTACAATGAGGATTATTTTATTTACCATCAATACATTTTATTGGTACCAAAGTTAATGCTGTATTATTTTATTTTTCAGTAAGAAAGGAGCATCCTGTTTTTCTGTTTCTTGTCTGGTCTAAGCCGGCACCGGGCTTGCTAGTGACAGATGGTATCCAGCTATCTCAAAGGGGTAAAAGAATCCTCACTCATGAGATGGCGGGGCTCATAGAGAGGGCTTTAAACTAGGTTTGAAGGGGGTAAGGGATAAAACTAGGTGCACCAGAGA
>NW_010972519.1:502643-573282 GCF_000737465.1 Haliaeetus leucocephalus
AGCAGGATGGAAAGCCATCCAGCAGAAAGCCTTTTGGATGGCTTTCCTGGGATGGGAAGCCGTGACGTAACCATTCCTCTTTAGCCCCTGACACAGCAAGCATGTCTCCTCTGTGACTACCCACCTTCCCAGCTGCCCTGGTGTAATAGGTATGGGGCTCTGCCAAGTGGAACCAAACAATGACTAGGACGATGGTTCATCTACTTTGGAGGTGTCACTGAGATAAAGTTGGCCTATGCCCTGTGTCAAAACTGCTTCCATAAAGAAAAAAAGATGGGTCATTGTCATAGGAGACTCCTTCTGAAGGGACCAGAAGGCCCCGTATGCAGACTGGACCCACTTCTTAGGAAAGTCTGATGTCTCCCTGGGGCCCAGGTTAAAGATGTGAAGAGAAAGCTTCCTACCCTGATACGGCCCTCAGATTATTATACATTGTTGATTTTTCAGGTAAGCAGTGATGAAGTTGTAACAAGCAGTCCAAGGGCAATCAAGAGAGCCTTCAGGGCCTTGGGATGACTGGTTAAGGGATCAGGAGCACAGGTAGTGTTCTCCTCTAGCCTTCCAGTTGCAGGGAATGATGAGGGAAGAAACAGGAAGAGCCAGCGGATCAATACCTGGCTCTGAGCCTGGTGTCACCAGCAGAATTTGGGGGTTTTTGATCATGGGTTGGTTTACATGACACCAGGCCTGCTGGCAACAGACAGGGTACAAAGGGGGAAAAGGATCTTTGCACAGGAGTTAGCAGGGCTCATTGAAAGAGCTTTAGACTAGATGTGAAGGGGGAAAGGAAGAAAACCAGGCTTGCCAGAGATAAGCCTGGGGTTGGCACGCTAATGTTTGAGGGACGGTGTGCCAGCAAGGTCCTTTGCTCTTCCATCTCAGTGGAGGTAGGGGATGGAGATCCATGTGGCAGCAAAGACACATGGGTTATTGATGTGTTGGAAACCACTGAAGCACCTCAGAATGGTCACATAGGAATTAGGGCTTCTCCTCCCAAAAAGCTGGTGGGATCAATAGTCCAACTAAAGTGCATCTACACCAATGCAGGCAGCATGGGCAACACACAGGAGGAGCTGGAAGCCATTGTGCAGCAGGAAAACTATGATATGCTTGCCATCATGGAAACATGATGGGATGACTTGCACAACTGGACTGCTCCAATGGATGGCTATAAACTCTTCAGAAGGGATAGGCAAGGAAGGAGAGGTGCTGGGGTAGCCCTATATGTTAGGGAGTGTTTTGATTGTCTAGAGCTTGATGATGGAGTGGTTGAGTGGTAAGAATCAGGGAGAAGGCCAACAAAGCAGATATCGTGGTGGGAGTCTGTTATAGATCACCCAACCAGGATGAAGAGGCAGATGAAATATTCTATGAGCAGCTGGGAGAAGTCTCACAATTGCTAGCCCTTGTTCTTGTGGGGGACTTCAACTTACCAGATGTCTGCTGGAAATACAATACATCAGAGAGGAAACAGTCTAGGAGGTTCCTGAACTGTGTGGAAGATAACTTCCTCACACAGCTGGTGAGGGAGCCAACCAGGCAAGGCACACCACTGGACCTGTTGTTTGTGAACACTTGTGGGTGATGTGATGGTTGGAGGCTGTCTTGGGCATAGCAATCACAAAATGATAGAGGTTTTGATTCTTGGAGAAGGCAGGGGGGGAGGTCAGCAGAACTGCTACCTTGGACTTCTGGAGGGCAGACTTTGGCCTGTTCAGGAACCTGGCTGACAGGGTCCCTTGGGAAACAGTCCTGAAGGGCAAAGGAGTCCAGGAAGGCTGGGCATTCTTCAAGAAGGAAATCTTAAAGGTGCAGGAGCAGGCTGTCCCCATGTGCCAAAAGATGAGCCGGTGGGGAAGAAGTCTGGCCTGGCTGAACAGAGAGCTTTGGCTGGAACCCAGGAGAAAAAGGAAAGTTTATGACCTTTGGAGAAAATTAGAAGCGCCAAATCCCAGCTAGAACTTAATCTGGCTACTGCTATTAAAGACATTGAAAAATGTTTCTATAAATATGTAAGGAGGGCTAAGGAGAATCTCCATCCTTGACTGGATCCGGGGGGAAACACAGTGACAAAGGCTGAGGAAAAGGTTGAGATACTTAATGCCTTCTTTGCCTCAGTCTTTAATGGTAAAGCCAATTGTTCTCAGGGTACCCAGCCCCCTGAGCTGGAAGACAGGGACAGGGAGCAGAATGAAGCCCCCATAATCCAAGGGGAAATGGTTAGCCACCTGCTAGATGACTTAAACGCACACACAAGTCTGTGGGGCTGGATGGGATCATCCACCCAAGGGTACTGAGGGAGCTGGTGGAAGTGCTCACTGTGCCACTTTCAGTCGTTTATCAGCAGCCCTGGCTAACCAGAGAGGCCCCAGTTGACTGGAGCTTAGCAAATGTGATGCCCATTTACAAGAAGGACCAGAAGGAGGATCTGGAGAACTACAGGCCTGTCAGTCTGACCTCGGTGCCAGGGAAGGTCATGGAGCAGATCATCTTGAGTGCCATCATGTGGCACGTACAGGACAACCAGGCGATCAGGCCCAGTCAGCATGGCTTTATGAAAGGCAGGTCCTACTTGACTAACCTCATCTCTTTCTGTGACAAGGTGACCCACCTAGTGGATGAGGGAAAGGCTGTGGATGTTGTCTACCTGGACTTTAGTAAAGCCTTTGATACTGTTTCCCACAGGATTCTCCTGAAGAAACTGGCTGCTTATGGCTTGGACATGCATACTCTTCTGTTGGGTTAAAAACTGGCTGGATGGCTAGGCCAAAAGAGTGGTGGTGAAAGGAGTTTAATCTGGTTGGTGGCGGGTCACAAGTGGTGTTCCCCAGGGCTCGGTGTTGGGCTCTGTTCTATTTAATATCTTTAGCAATGGTTTGGATGAGGGGATTGAGTGCACCCTCAGCAAGTCTGCAGATGACACCAAGTTGGGAGGCAGGGTCGATCTGCTTGAGGGTAGGAAGGCTCTACAGAGAGATCTGGACAGGCTGGATCAATGGGCCAAGGCCAACTGTGTGAAGTTCAACAAGGCCAAGTGCCGGGTCCTGCACTTCGGTCGCAGCAACCCCATGCAGCGCTACAGGCTTGGGGAAGAGTGGCTGGAAAGCTGCCTGGCAGAGAAAGACCTGGGGGTGCTGGTTGACAGCCAGCTGAATATGAGCCAGCAGTGTGCCCAGGTGGCCAAGAAGGCCAACGGCATCCTGGCCTGTATCAGAAATAGTGTGGCCAGCAGGAGCAGGGAGGTGATTGTTCCCCTGTACTCGGCACTGGTGAGGCTGCACCTCGAGTACTGTGTTCAGTTTTGGCCCCTCACTGCAGGAAAGACATTGAGGTGTTGGAGCATGTCCAGAGGAGGACAACCAAGTTGATGAGGGGCCTGGAGCCTAAGTCTTAGGAGGAGCAGCTGAGGGAACTGGGATTGTTTAGTTGAGAGAAGAGGAGGCTGAGGGGAGACCTTATCGCTCTCTACAACTACCTGAAGGGGGGTTGTAGGGGGGTGGGGGTCGGTCTCTTCTCCCAAGTAACAATCAATAGGACAAGAGAAAATGGCCTCAAGTTGTGCCGGGGGGGTTTAGATTGGATAGTAGGAAAAAAATCTTCACTGAAAGGCTTGTCAAGCATTGGAACAGACTGCCCAAGGGTATTTAAAAGACAAGTAGATGTGGCACTTAGAACATGGTTTAGGTGTGGACTTGGCAGTGCTGGACTCGATGATCTTAAAAGTCTTTTCCAACCTAAATGATTCTATGATCTTACCGTTATTTTAATATTTCCTTTGGGTGTCTCTTGTCTACTATGAATAACTAACTACAGGCGATCTTGAACTTGTCTGAATTTGAGGCAAAGTTATATCTTTGATATTGAATGGAGATTGTTTCCATTACAACAGGCTTTGTATTTACTGACATATGTAAACTAAATAAAGTAAAGCCCTGTTATGTAAAAATTATTTGGAGGATTATTCCATATAGTTGAAACATAGTTCCCTAATAAAAATAGGTTTGAAACATTAATTTGAAGAAATTTCTGCATGCAGTTTTACTATTAGTCTGGAAGATATTTTATTTATATATATATTCTTTGTACATGGGCTCCCTCTGGAGCTTTATCGTGTTAAAAAACCTCAAACTTTAAAATACTTTTAAAGGTTTTAATCAAAAGCATCAAGCAAACAAATGAAATAAAGGTATTGTTTCTGACATTGCAGCATTCAGTTCAAATCTGTTCTTCATGTATGTTAGATACATGACCAGAGTTTCACCATATTATGCCAGCTGGGAAAAGAAGCCATTAGAATTAATGTCTACTTGGACATTAAAAGAGCCTTGTCTGAAAACTATGCTACACAGCACAAGAATAATTAATTACAGTACTCTGAAGATGCAAAGTGCCACGTAAATCCCAGGCATTCATCACACCATTTAGAGTCTGATGGGTAATAACAGATTTGATTTTGCTTTCAATGAATCATCATCATAGGAAATTTTGTTTCTCTGAATATTTTCACTGCCTTCCGTATGTGTTTTATTAAGAGTGTGAGCGCACACAAAGGAGAAGATTTTAATTTATTAAAATCAGACTCTGCCAGTATTGGTGCAGACACTTTCAGTGCCTTCCCCTGAGAAATTCTAGATAATCTTGGACAGAATTGCATGTCTGAAACCTAATTGATGATGCTGAGATGTTTACCAACTTTTCTTTATTAAGAACAAAGTAAGCGATAAGATCTATGCTGGTTTTACCAGAAGGGAAGACAGTATAAAAGTCATATTTCCTTGAATTGTGTTATTACTATTTGAAGACCTTACAAATAACATTATTCTGAGTATTTTCTCTTATCTTTATTTTCATGAAATAGGAAGTTATTGCGCTTTAACCAGCTGCATTTCCTTTTTGTTAAGGAGGGATTCTGACTGATACTGGTAACTAAATACAGATTATGTACTTTAAATATTTATTAGCGATCTGTGTGCTGCGCTGTCTTGACATGAGCAGAACTGTAGTTTTGTCCCTCTCTCAATGCATCCTGACTATGGGCGAGGTGTATCAGAAATTTTGTCACACTTCTGACCATTACTGTTCTGGCAAAAGAGATTTTTAATGCCTTATCAGACCTAGAGGAATTTCTATTGCACGGAGGCCCAGATTTCTGTTTCTTTTTGAAGCTATTTCAGTGTTTTCTTGGTTGCCCCCCCCACCGAGTGGCACCTTGTACCACTAGTTAACAGACAGTGATGTGATGGAGGTATTTCTTACATACTTCTTGTAATGAGTTTGTGACTGTCCCTGTAAAAGTGTTCTGGTAACAAGCAATTCTCTTCCTGTGGAGCTCAAGGAAGGAAGCCAAGACTTTCAGCTCTGAAAACAAAGACTACCCAATCATTTTTCCTGAAAAAAACCCAAACCCAACAGAGCTTTGCTAGTAGCAGAAGCTCTTTTTTGTTCTCCACAACTGACCCACAGAGCACCGACACCGCTGTTCTGTGCATGAGGATCTCTCATCCTGGTCTGTTTCTCAGGTCCCCTTCGCATCTTATCATATGGTCTATTTTCCTCTTGAGGTACATTGGTGCTGTGGTTTCAGCCCAGTCGGTAACAAAGCACCATGCAGCCGCTCGCTCACTCCTCCCCCTGGCCCCGGTGGGATGAGGAGAAAATATAAAGAAACGCTCGTGGGTCGAGACAAGGACTGGGAGGGATCACTCACCACTTATAGTCACGGGCAAAAGACAGGCTCAACTTGGTGAGGAAAACAAAATCAATTTAATTTACTACAAATCAAAACAAAACAAGGATATTAGGAAGTAAACCCCAACCTTAGAACACCTTCCCCCCAGCCCTCCCTCAACCCCACTCCCGGTTCTCTCCACCTCCTCCCCGCAGGGGAACAGGGGACGGGGGTTGGGGTCAGCTTGACACACCTTGTCTCTGCCGCTCCTTCCTCCTCAGGGGGAGGACTCCTCACCAGTCCCCTGCTCCACTGTGGGGTCCCTCCTGCAGGAGACAGTCCTTCACGAACATCTCCAATGTGAGTCCTTTCTGCGGGCCGACCTTCAGTCACAGACTGCTCCAGCGTGGGCTTTGCCACGGCGTCCCGGCCATCTTGGGGGGCATCCCCCTGCTCTGGTGTGGGCTCCTCCCCGGGCTGCAGGTGGGCTTCTGCTCCCCCGCTCCCCTCCATGGAGTGCAGGGGCACAGCCTGCCGTCTCACCACGGGCTGCAGGGGCATCAACCTACTCCGTCCTCCCTCTCCTTCTTCACTGACCTCGGTATCTGCATCGGTGTCCCTCTCGCATTCCAATCCCACCACTCATTGCCGGTTCCCCTTCTTAAATCTGTTCTCCCAGAGGCACTACCACCGTCCCTGATGGGCTCGGCCTGGGCCAGTGGTGGGTCCGACTTGGAGCTGGGGAAGCTTCTAGCAGCTTCTCACAGGAGCCACCCCTGTGGCCCCCTCCCCCGCTACCAAAAAACCCCACCACACAAACTGAAAATAATTGGCCTGGCTGACTTTTTCTGAGGTGAGAATATCGTGGATGTTCATACAGTTCAGAGTTTCTTTGAAGCAGTGGCTGTCTGCTCCAAGTGCATGTTCCATTACACTAATGTTAATCTTTCTCATTTATGCATTTTATTTTTGCAGCTCCTCTTTCCTTGTTAGGAAAGGTTGCTAGTGGTTATGATAATCGTGCTGTTAATTTATTAGCTGATGCAAGGCTAACAATATATGGACTTTAAAAAAATAAGAGAGCTATTATCCTCAAGACTATTATAAGCTAAGTGACTTCTTCAGTTAACTCACATTTTTTTAAAATTCAATTTGTCATTTTCATTGTTAACATTTACTGCTTTTTGGAAAATTTTAATTTCCCAACATTGTCTTAAAATTAAGTGTACTGTGCACGCTGTGTAACTGAAACGGCACTAACAAGCAGGACATCACACAAATTGTTTCAAATAACTGCCCTTTTAAAGCAGACACATTGAACTTAGCGTGGTAAAAGAAAAAGTAAGAGAAGCAGGAAGGTCCAGTGGGGAAAATTGTTGTAGTGAGTGTTGTGACTATGGTCCTACCTCAGGAACAAAGTTTGATGAGACTAGTGAAATGTGAATTTCCTTTCAGGCTGAAACCGTTTTCTGAAAGTCAGTTGCGGTCAAGTTTGGGGCAGGGTACACAAAGGCATTTCTGCACCAGGTTTCCTTTCCTGGGTGCAGTTCACTTTGCTCATGTGGTGGGACACGGTGGAAGGGGCTTCAGCCTGGCAGTGACCGTGTGGCTGAGGTCCCACAAGGCTGATGCTTTGCATGTAAAAGCAAAGTGCCTTCCCCGTGTGAGCACAGAGGTGCAGCAGAAGTTGGACTGCAGTAGAGGTGCAAGGGTAAAAGAGGTAGGTACAGGATCAGCAATATTAGTAAATCAATCTTCTGGACATCTAGCCAGATCCCATAAATTGGAAAAGGTCTTGTTTTACCTTGGTGACAACCTCAACAGCTTGGGGTGAGGCAGCTACTGCCAGCGCTCTGAGATTTCCCCTTCTCTGCTGAGTGGATCTTGGGTGTTTTATGAACAGATGAAACCCAAGGTTTGCCCTGGTCTTACACTCTTAACAGGGACCCTTTTCCTTTGTCTGCTGGAGCTGTTATTGATGCTGCACAAAGCTGGCAGGAGAGCCCATCCGGCTGTGCAGGAATGGGAAATAATATTCTGTGATTGACCTGAAAGGCAAGGGAGGAGTGAATGTAATTGTGTGGGCTCAGCTGTTTACTATCTGCGATCAGGAGATGTTTCTGAAACTGAGGCTTCTTAAGCAAACCTGGTGAATTGAATGTATGTTAGTTCAGGCTGTAGTCCCTCATTTTTCTGTGGGTTGTTTAAAGACAGTGCTTGTAATTTTTGATTTGGTTCCCTAAAACCCCACTGAAAACTAACTGAAAGTTGTGTGATCGTGCTGCACCTGCTACTATGCCTTTTTTTCTCTCATTCCCAATTAACCTGTGGCTTGGTTAATTTTAAGGTCATTTGATAGAGAGAAAAGTTTCAAAAATAATGAGTTCCCATTAGTTTCATGAGAGTAGGTGGCTGGTCAGAGAATGTGAGGGCCCCATGATGGGAAAAGTTTGGAAAATCTGTAGAGAGCACAGAGGTGTGGAAAGCCTTGGCTCAAAACTTTCCTGTAACCATGCTTTGCCTGCTAATGGTGCTGTTTGCTTTGCAAATGCACCAAGTTTGTGATGGCAGAATGGGAGTTATTCTGATCATTTGGTTTATGTGAGGACATTTTCCATAAAAATGATGCATGAAGGGGTTTATGGTCCAATTTGAGGTAAGTCTGAGGCTCTTGAATGCTCTGCTCATCCTGAAAGGTTGGTGATTCATAGGAGTTTGACACCACTGCCAAACTTTCTGATTTATGAGAATATAAAATATTAAAACGTTCTTTTTCTCTTTATAATTGACCATCCTGGGTGTCCTGTGGGGAAGGCCCTATTTCACATTAAAATAAAATAAAATGTCAAAATTATATTGAGAATGGCAAGGATTTTTTCTGTTTAATTAACCATAACGTTGTTGTTTTTACACTTAAGGATTACTCGTTTCCTTTTCTACCTTCTACAGATAATATTCAGAGGGTGCCTGTATGAACCTACATTTTTTATTCCTTAGTTTATATTCCAGAGAGTTGGATCTCACAGAAACTTTCTAAGAAAAGACCAGGGAAATCAAAGTTGTTGAAGGTCTTACAGCTACTTCACCGAAGTATTTTAATTTCTTTGTTGCTGTATGGATGCAAGCCTACAAATATTCCCACTGACCCAAGTTTGTTCCATGTAATATAAATGGCTGCTTTTGATAGATGGGACCTGTCTTTGCAGAGACCAAGAGGTCAGGTATTTTAGATCTCACATGATTATTGTTTCCTCTTTTATTCCTGCTTACATGAGCTTAATCTAAAGTCCAGTGAAGGAGATAAGTCTTCCTTCATGCAGCACTGGAAGGAACATGTAGATAGAGCTGTCTGGAAGATTTTTGGCAGTTTGTTTTTGTCAAAACTGAAATGGCTTTGTGGTTCCTTTGAGGAGCAGGGATGGGCCAAGCAAAAGACCCTGTTCTCTCTAGCTGTAAGGAATATGCCTAGAGAGAGCAAGCATCTAGCCCTGGCTCTCAACCAGGCAGAACAGCCCTGAATCTCTTGCCCTGCACTGTAGACAAGTTCCCAATGTATGCAGGGTCCCTTCTGTGTTCTTTTTTTGTTAGTGAGTACTTGAAAGATTGTTTACTTCATTAATATACAGAGAGACATTAAATTAAATTACTGTTTTCCAACCAGTCCAACTGATGCATATGGGATGCCTAGTCTGGGTGCTCTTACAGCAGCGTGTGACTGCAATGGTATGATGGTCATACTAAGTGGTAAAATTTCCCTCTGTGCAGAGGGTCAGCACTGAGCTCAGAGGAAACATGCTTTCCAGAGGGGTCCTGGTCTAAAAGCGAACAAGGAGTTTAATTGGCCTTTAGGGGTGTGAATTTTGGTGGTGGTTTGTATCAAAGATCAGCCGCTGTACTTTTTCCTTCTTTGGTGTTACGCATGTCTTCTTTGCTTTGGCTGTCTTGAAAAATCCCTGCTTGATTATTTTCATGGATGCATAGCTTGAGTTGTTTTCTTGTGTATTTTTAAACTTACTCCTTTCCTCCTTCTAGACTCCAAATCATAATTTATCATACAACTGTCTTGTGAGTGAATTTTCAGAAAAGTATTCTGTTCAAGCTGTCAGGTGGCAATACAGCATTTGTATTATAAGCAAACACCTAGCTTTGGAGGTAAAATATGGAATAGGTATGCATGTGCAATATTAAGTGCGTGTGTCCCTATACATGTACATAAAAACCTCTCTGTGTGTATATATTCATATATGAATATGTGTAAGTATGTGTGTGCGCGCACACATAAATATGTACATACATATACATAGGCAGGTTCCTTTGCCGCAAGTGGGATAGGTCAGCTGCAATCTGTGGAACAACCTGAAATCATCAACATATTGCATGTTAGAAGAGTTATGAAACAATGAATGTGCATAATGAGAATACAATAAAATGAGTCAATAGGTCAGGTAGTTTTACAGACAAATCTTTCAAAGTTTTAAGAGATGTAGGAAAAAACCTCATTACAACTGCCTGCTTTTGCAGTTGCTGTCCTGTGCAATCAGACTGTGGAACATTTTGGAAAAGAGAGAACACTAGCAGTTGTGTGTTTTCAAGAAAATGCTTTAGAGCAAAGAGAAAATGCACTGAAATGTAGTACAATGCATTGATATGTAGCATAATATTGTTCTAACAGAATTTAGAAAGGGCATGTTTCAATCAGGCTTACATTGAGCCAAACACTGTCTGCTGTGCTAGCTGGATGCAAGAGGGCTTTTGCGGGAGCAGAAAATGTGTAGTTGTCCTTGCTTATGGTGTAAACATCATGTGTGTTGTCAGGTCACAGCAGTCTTCCACCATTGAAACAGCATATCAAGTCTTGACCATTAAGGATGGAATAAATTTATAGCAGGAATGTGAAGGGACAATATCAAAACTGTCAAAGCACACGAACAGCAACACAAAACAGTAACAGGATGGCCAAGGGAAGAGTTGGTCTTCTCCTCCTGAGAATAGGGCATCTGAGCAACAGATGATGTTGAGAAATTACTAATACTCCGTCAGCCTTCACTGAATTAGTGTCAGACACGCTTAGTATAAATGACAAAGGGTAAGATCTCAGCCTTCAATGGGGAAGAACAGAATGGAGGCTTCTTGACTAATTTGATATTTTTAAATCAAGCTGGCCTGAGAAATGTCATCCAAGGCTAAAGCACTGCTGAAATGCCACAGCCAGTTACTGGTAGTCAAAATACTGGGGCTGTCTTAGACCCAGTTTTACTCGGTATTTTCATCAGTCACCTAGAAGAGGAGGTAGAGAGCTACTTGTTAAATGCACAGATGACAGTAATCCAGGAGGGATTGCCAGAATATTTTAAGGAAAGACATGAATTCTAAATGAGAAATTGAAGCTACTCTCTGAAAAAAATAAGAGGTTATGCAATAGTTACAAGGCAAGATACTACAAGCAGATAGGAGCAATCAGTCATGCAAATCCAGGATGGTTAAGTCCTGTGGAAAATGGGTGAAGGGAAACATGGTAGAGTCACAAAAACAAAAGAAAAAATGACTCTAGGATGCATAAATGAGAAGTAATTTGTTTCTCAGATCCTGCCAGACTGCTTGCCTAGAGTGGTTTGCCCAGTTTGGGTACCACACTTCAAGGAAGATGTGGACCAACTGGAGGCAGCTCACAGAAGAGCAAAGGGAAAGATCAGAGATTCAAAGACACAACTGAAGCTTCTTAGCATAGAGGAAAGGTGATAGGGTGGGGCTGTGGTAACATTTTTCAAATATTCAACATAATGCATATAATTTTGTGGATAAGGTTCAGAAAAAATTTAGAAGGTACTTGTCAAGTAATACAGCCAATGCATGCTTGTAGCCAGTGTGTACGCAACTGAGGCACGTACATTTGAAGTAACAAGTGTGAATGGAGAGTAGTTAGTTTCAGGCTTTAAAACTATTTCTTTAAATTTGGCTCACTTAGATATAAAGCTAGAAAATTGACTTGGCTTCCTGGGTAAATTTCAGGCATCCTGATGAACATATGCAATGATGTTTGGATAACAAAAGAGAGAGCATTACCAAGGTGATGCTTAATTGAGCTAAATCCACATATAATAATTCCTATTATAGAGAAGTAGCGTAGCATTTAGACGAAGTAAGCCACTTAGAAGATTCTGCAAATGTTTCATTGTGTTGCTGCTTCTTCTCTAACTTACGCTGATGACAATGAGGAAATGCTCTATTGAAATCCATGGTGCTAGGCAACTGTTAAACATCATTTAAAATGCCAATATTAATGCAGACTCATGTTTTCTTTGATTTTCTTTTTAGTAAATTATTCATTATTATTATAAGTCAATGGACAGAGCTTAAAAAACACCCCAAAATGGCTAAGAAGAGCATGAGGACCTAATGTCAAACTGTTGATGGTCACGGGGCAGGTCAGTCTTGTACAAATCTCAAAAAGACAAATTGGTGTAGCCTTTGTCCTAAATCATCTTTTGCCAGTCAGGTTTCTTATTAAGGGACTGTTACACAGATTCTGGCTCCATTTAATGCCAGTTTTATCCAGCCTAATTTATCTGTGGCTTTAGGAAAACCTGTTGCCATTCAGGTGCCAAGTTGGCTAACCCAGATAAGTTCAATGGGAATGTCCTATGCTGGTAGCAGCCAATTTATCTGGGAAGAGAAGGGTTCAAGCTAGCATGCTCAACCATTCTCATGCCTTTTTTTTTTTAATCAAAGTTGGTAAATGATTAATGTAAGGGGAACAAATGGTGAAGTCCACTGTTATTTCACATTTGTAGTTAAGAGTTTTTTTTCTGGGTATGATCTGGATTCTTTTGTGTCTTCTAACCCTATGGGTGGAGATGGAGGGCATAGCCCTGGTTTAAAACCACCATCTGTTTCTATTATTTTATTCTTCATGGGCTTCTTAGCTGAAGTTAAATGCTCTGGAAGTGACTTGAATTGTTCATGTTATTTTTCCACAGGAGAAAGTGAAATATTCCTAATCTTTCTGAGTGGTAGTCTTCTTTAAACCTCTTCCTTGCATTTTCTGTGCACTTGCATTAAACCATCCCTTTACCCTTTAAAAAAATATGCAATCTCATCCAGGTGTGAATTCAGAAAAGTAGAGAACAATGTTTTGCTCATTTCCTGAGAAGGGCAGATGGGGTTCTTGGCATCTGTTCATTCTTTATTTCTGAATGTTGGGTTGGGCACAGTTTTTAAGTCTGCCTGTTTCTTTCTCCAGATTTGGTCAGCCTGAATTCTAGAACAGCTGGATCTTTTGTGAAAAGTAAACGTCAAGAAGTCCCTTGGATCCTAGATCAGCAACTTCTTTATTCCAGTCTTACATGTCGGAGGGTGACTGATGGTGGCTGACAGCGCTGCACTTCATGAACCTTTCTTTCCAGTTGTTTCTGACAAATGTAAGGAAATCTCTGCTGATATTACTTTAGACAAACAACTTGTTCTCTGATTTCTTGCTGAAAGCTCACTAAGATCTTATTATTCAGAACTCAGCAGTTCCTGAGAAGAATAACTTCTGTAAACTGGACTAGAAATTGAGGTAATGTAGCAATATTTCCTTGAGTCCACTATGTACAGTGTAAAAGAAGAAAAGGAAAAATGTGAATGAAGCAATCAAAAATATGGCAGGTACTAGTTAAGGAAAAATAAGCATTCTGTAAGTTTGTACATATTTTACATTAAAGCAGTACAGCAGACCTGGTTAGAATATAGTCCATAAGAGCAGTGCTAACAGAGTTACCTTGGATAGACATCAGTTGTTCCTTTAAGATAACATCTAATTGTTCCTCAAAATATGAAATAATACTGGGATTTGTTAGGTATGAATCCTTTCAGCCTTCCTAAGGGCATGTGCATTACCTGTGGATGTTAAAGATGGAAAAGCCTTATTCACTCATGAACAAGGCCATTAGCAGGTTTTATTCTCTGGACCACAGTTTCTAGTATTGTGCTCTCCTAGTTCTGTATTCTCTCAACAGTAAGGCTGCCTTATCTTTTTCTCGGGAGGCTATTTCACTGCCTAATAGGAATCACTAACAGGAAATACTTGAGATATCAAGCCTGCTGTTTCCAAGAGCTCTGATGCAGCAGCGTATGGACAGTCGTTCTGTACTGAGCTAGCGCTGATCCCTCAACACAGAGAAGCTCAGTCTGAGCTTTGGGATGCTTGAGTTCACAGGAAGGTTCTTGCCAGAGGAGAAAAGAAAAGTTTACTACATCGCTGCTGGTTTTATTTCACCTAAAATTAATTTTGCACATCACTTCTGAAAATTAGTCCTTACTTGTGAAATATTCTGATTAACCAGAGGACAGTGACTGATAGCTAATCAATGCTGGCAAGACTGGGCTGCTCCCAAAACTTGTCACAGGAGCCACAGTTTCATGCTGTTCATTCCAGTCATTCCCCTGGAGCACATTAACTATGTCCTCTCTGTGTTTGTTATTGTCATCTTTTGGGTATTTCCAGGCTATTGATATCTGCCTTTCATGGCTTGAACAGGTTATGGATACTTGGCTCTTTTAATTCTTTATAGCTGAGTCCCTTCATCTAGTTTGTCTTGCTTGTCTTTGAACTCTGTCTATTTTACTGACAAACAGCAAACACTGCAATCTGTTAGCCGGGGCTGAAGGCAGTTCAGCACATGGAGTCACTCTGGAACCACAGAAGCAGAGATTTTTACCTCCCTGATTGCTAAGCAGTAGCTGTAATAAGGCTGAAATATATGTATTAATTTTACTGTAAGTGTGCTTAGTTATGGAATCTTTCAGCTCATTTTTAAAGTCAGTTATGGCAGTGCCTACAGAATACCAAGAAAGCAGGTTACATTGTTAGGGGTATTTTATTACCTGCTTCATCCCGACCACTAAACTAGTGATGGAGTTTCTCTTCTGTAGTACCTTCCCAGTATCTTTGTTATGCTTGTAATCTTTGTAGATGTTTGCAGAATTCTTAAAAACTCTGGTGGCTGAGCGTTTGACAAAGTGCTCTACTGCTGGCTTAATGAGGAAAGCAGCCAAGAGAAGGAACTTTCTGACAGCCAGAGCAGAGCAACCAATAAAGCCCATTTAGAAATCTCCTGCACCTTTTTTGGATGAGCGCTCCCCAAGAATCTCACTGGAAATAGTTCTGTCCATCTGCTGTAAGTAGGGTTGTGTGTTGTGGCTTAGCTTTGCAGCCAAGCCTACTCAATAATCTAGAGTCAAGGTATTACCAGTGTTCACTTGTTATCACAACACTTGCTTAAGAGTGTGCAAAGTGTAACTATATTAATGATGGAGAGAGCAGAGGGCATGTTCTGTGCATATGTCTGCTAGTGTGAGGGGATTATTAACTGAAAGAACCTCCATTTTGCTTTGGTCAGAAGTTGCCAAGTTTGCCTTTTGGTGTGAGGAACAAGATAAACAACTTGGCCAAGTTTTCTCCCATTTCTGTCAATGTGGAACTGAATTCAGGCCACAGAATCCAATAGAGGCTCTATGAATCTATATTAATAAGTACAAAATTTGAACCTCTGCCTGCACAGGTTTTTCCATGGTATTAGCTCTATATTTCCTTTTTGTCCCAAACTGTCCTCTTTGTCTATATTGCCATACATATTGGGTCTTTCAAGACGTGTTTAACAGAGATCTCTGGTGAGGTGGATCAAGGAGTCTGGCAATGTGCTGTTCATTGACATCTGCTAACCAAAGCTAGTATACTAAACTAATAGGTAGCTCTGCTCGTAGTGCCTGATTAACGCTTGAGATGCCCTGCATCTTTCTTTCCACCGTGTGAGACCTCCTCTCCCAACAGCATTTTGTATCAGGAAATGAGAAACCCATCTGTCTTGGATGTGCCATGTTCACAGTCTCAACCTGCTTTAGTTGTGTTCTCTCGGACACTTTCAGGCAAGAGGGCAGATTCATGCCCTATATCTCCTCTTCGTGTGTGTTTGTGAATCTGTTGCCTGTTCCTTCATAAAATATATCTATCTGCAATAGCAGCCTCATATAATTGAGGGCAACCTCTTGAGACAGTATTGCTATTTACAACCATTGTTTCTCTTCATTGAGATGCACAGTGCTATTTTCATGAAGTAGGGCAGTTCCCAGGGCTTCAAATTGTATTGTTTTATTTTTGTTTTTCTTTATCTGTTGCATTATACATCTGCAAATCTCTAAAGTGTTTGACATTGGGTTTTAACAGTGCAGGCAGACATTCTGGTTTTCAATTTTCTGTTGAACAAAATGTCAGAGGGTGAAAACCCACACTTCAATTGTTCCTTAATTAAATAGTACTAAATATGGATGGGAAACTGATTCCAAGGTCTTTTGAAAAAGTGCTTTATTTTGATACCATTTCCCTATACCTCTTTAAATTAAGGATAATGGAGATTATTGGTTGCTTCTCAGTAGACATTGTTTAAATTCATGTCCATTAAATTCTAGCCCTGTCTTGGACGAATCTCTGGGCAGGTAGAATATGCAAGAAAAATGGATTTGACAAAAGCAATTGTTAATGTTGTTGTTCTATCTTCTAGTGAGACTATGTCAAAGAAGTGCAAGTAGCAGTCAACGGGAAGTTTGTTTTTCTATGCGGGTTGAACAAAGGTTGGAAATGTGCCTTTCAGCTATCCTCTACTCTGTACATTACTTCCTGTGTGAGCTAAGCCTTGCCAATAGTTACGAAAATGGACATCCCTGTGTCATTTAGAGACATTTTTTGTAAATGCAGACTGACACAAGTGAAACCCAAGTTTTGTCCCACTGTAGGCAGAGGTTGTTGAATACATTCCTACAGTAACCAGATCTCTTGTTTAACTCCTTTTGTTTCCCATGTCCATTTTCACTCTGGTGGATTTGTTTTGTTCATTTTGGACACCTGGTTTTGGCACAAGTCCTTCTCCTGCTTTACATCCTTGAGGAATCTCTGTGTCCTACCTTCTTCTGCTGGGTTGCGTGTATTGGTGATGGCTCCAGCGATGCTGACCCCACTACCAGGGACTACCTCAGGCATCCCACAGAAGTTGTCTTTGCCTCTAAAGGGAGGCAACTAGACATCCCCCAAAAGAAGGTAATATGATCAACTCAGTGCTGTCTTCAACAATTTTTTTTTGGTGGCTGCCAGACTGAACATGGCTCAGAGGGTTGACTAAGCTGTGTTGGATTCAAGAGGTTGATCACATAGCCTGAGTTGAGCACTCTGCCTAATGTCAGATCTCTCTGGTGGTGCAGCTCTGTAATTCATTTTTAGATTAAACCATCTGCCCTGGATTTTAACCTTTTCTGCATAACTAAGGAAAAAAGTGCTAATGTTCAAAACCAGTTGATACAGCGAAGCATTGACATGTTTTGGTAGGTTAAAGAAGCACCAAGGTTTATTGTAGTGGGATTGTATTTGCATTTGATTCTGCAACTCTAATCTCATCAGAGTTAAGACACCCACGATAAACCTAAGGCAGCATCATACTTAACATATCGTCTTTATGCAGTCATGTTTAGCAGCGCTGCTATATATTCCTGGGACAACTATGGCCTGTTTTTTAGTGTGTATTGGAGTGTTTCTGTTTTTAATATACAGGTCTGACTTTGAGGGCGAGAAAAAACATGCTTTTTGTAAGTTTTTCATGCTGAGAACTACAATTAAAAGTAATTGCTTCTATTTCCAAAGTAAAACATGCCTTTTAAAAAGTATAATATTCACTAGTACCCAGGGGGGCACTTATGCCATGTAGAGACAGTTTCCATATTTCACTTTGTAGGTGCTCCCATCTGCCTCTCTTAAAGCAGTTCTTCCTGAGAAGTGAATGAAGCAGTTTCCTGAAAAAAGCCAGTATAAAGGGAAGAGGAACACAACATACCAGAAGTAGAAAAATGAAATAAAAGTGATCATTGCATCAATCTAAAGGCATTTGTTCAAATTGCCTCATAAATATAAACAGTGTAGACTGCTGTGATAAGTAGAGACATTTTAAGGTTGAGATGTTTTATATACAACTCTGATGCTAATTGTAAACTAAAAAGATTATATTGATAAATGAATCTTGCCTTGCATTTTTTTCCCTTACAAAATATAGAAGTTGCAAGAACTAAAGTTGTTTTGCCTATAAACCATTATAAATAAAGGAGAATCAAGCTAATACCTGAACTTTGAGGGCAGGCAGAGCAACATAAAATGGGTTTGGAAAGCAGTCCTGACCTGGCAACAAATTTTTCTGAAATGGCCTAAAACAGAAGCCCAGATCAGAATATCCCACATTTAGAAATTGGAATTTTATGCCTGGAAAGGAAAAGGGACCCATAAAAAAAAAAGCACATTTAGATTATACAGAAAGGGTAGACATGGCTTTCTGCATAACTGATGCCTGCCAGGGATAACCTGCTGTTGTCTGATGCAGCCGAGGTGAAGTGGGCAGGAAGGTCCTCTGTGTCCATGCCCCTTGGAGGGACAGGCAGCAAAACACATGCAAAAGCATAGGTGTGGGGCACACTTTTGCTCCTTCCAGGTTATGAACTTTATCTTTTTTTAGGTAACTACTTCACAGGGAAGAACAACTGGACAGGTATTAGTTTTGCCAACTGCCTTAATGTTTATGTTCCCTAGTGCATGCTGTAAACAATGCAAAAGCCAGATTCTTGCCAAATACTACAGAAAGGAAGCACAGGATTGGGTCCCTTTGCGACCTTTTAAGATGTTCAGAAACTGTTGGGATTTACACAGTGCTATCGTGGCTTTCTGGCTTACTGAATTGGCCAAATTAATTTTCCAGTTCCCTCTGGACTTCCTCTGTAGTTCAACACCCTGTGCAGATAAATCTTCAGAAAAAGAAAAGCATCTCAGTCTATGAAGTGATAGTCCAGGCTTTCAGAAAGCCTCAGCCTCTATGTAAAAGCCTGGTGTTTAGAGGCCATGTTCATGTAGCTATAGACATAGAAGGTACTTTTAGAAGCAAGGAATGGGGTAGGAGGTTGGGGCACTGGTAGGATGCTTAGGAGGTCTGGTGCCCTGACATCTTGCTCTCCATAGGTTTCTTGCAAGATTTGGGGCAGATCACTTTGCCTCTCCGCATCGCAGTTACTCAGTTGTAAAATGGGGACAGCTGTCTTCCTCTATTTCTCAGAGGACTTGTGAAAATAAAGGCATTAAAGATTGTGAAGCCATCTGTTGCTATGGTGATGAGGCTCATTTAGGTGCTGAAGAACCAAGATTAGAAACTAATATGTTTCCTTGTACAACTTATTTAGAATATGGATGGGTGGTGCTGCTGTATAGGGTCTGGTTCTGCCTCCAGTAATATGGTTATTGATTCTCAGTGGGGACAGGATCAATCCTTGGTAGATTACAACAGATGCATTTTGTTAAACTCTATTTTAAATGCCTCAAATTGGATCAGTTGCATAATGCCTTATGGTTGCCTGTTACACCAGATAAAAATGATGTACAGGATTTTAACGCCTGTCATGACTGCTAGATGCTTCTACACTTCTTGTCAGGTGTTTGGAGCTAAGGTGAATGAAGTGGAAATTCAGCAGTGGGGAAGGTTTGCAAGATTCCTGGAGGTATGGGGGGAAAGAGTAGGGAAAGCGTAAAGGGGAAGGGATTTCCTTGTTTCAGATCTGTGGGAGCGCTGTCATAGGGAGCACGCTACGCGTGAGTTGCAGGACATGGAGCAAAGTGCTTGGGGAAAAGGGAGTCAGTGGGATACCTGTGATACTACTGTTGATGGGGAAGGCTTACATAAATTCCTTTTATGTGGTGGTTTGGCCAGCAAGAGTAGGCTTGGTATCCAGAGATGGACAGATTTTGCCAAATCCCATTTGCCTATCTTTTACCATTGCTGTGAGGATATCATCAGTCCACCAGCACCATTTAGCATTTTTGAATGATTTAGGTTGGAAGGGATCTCTGGGTCCTCTGGTCCAAATCCCTGCACAAAGGAGGGCCAACTTCAAAGCTAAATGAGGTTACTCAGATTCTTGTATAATCAAGCCTTAAAAACCTCCAGGGATGGATATTGCATAACCTTTCTGGGGCCCAGTTTCAGTGCTGATCCACTGTGAAGAAATTTTTCCTTATCTCACCAGAATTTTCCTTGCTGCAACTTGTGACTGTCAGGTCTTTTTTGGCCTGCTCTGAGAAAAATTGCCAAGCGAGCTCAGGTACCTTGAAGCCATGTGAGCATCCTCAACAGGATACTGGGCTTATGAGCAAATGCAGTACTGCATGAGCACAAGTCTTACTGCTGGCCGGACCCGAGCTATAGCTCTGCGTGGGACAGCCCTGTACCACCTATGCACTGCTGCTTCTTTCTGAGTTGGCCCGGGTATCTCTTGCACTGTGCTGCTTTGCACCATCTGTATTTGCCCTTGGAAAATAAAATTATATTTAGAATGGGGAGCTTTAATAACTGCTTGGTTCAAATAGATGAAGCATCTGGGGTCAGCTGTAAGATGTTTGCTTTTAAACAGCCTATCAAAATATGAAATACTTTCTCTAAATCTGATCTCAAGAGAAGTCCCAGAGTTCTATGTCCCATTTCCAGATGGACTAACTTAATATCTCTGTGAATTATTTGGCACATTTTAAATATGTTCCTCCTTCCCCTGCACCTGAGGCAAAAGTATCATAATACTATGTCAGGATAGCTAGGTGAATTGTTCTGATTCTTATACTAAGGAGTAAGTCCTTCCTCTCCAGACTTTTTGGGGCCTGGTTAATATTTTCTTTCTTTTTAAACTTCACATTTTTTTTCCCTATGTATTTGTGTCTCTGGGTTATTCTAGCATCCAATTCTCACCCAGCTATTTTTGTCCACTGTTTTATTCCTTTTTCCAGCTGCCCTGAAGCTCTGGTGTCTCTGATGCAGGACCATAGGAGGTGGTAAAAAAATAGACCAGCTAAATGATTATATGTTCTTACTTGACCAACGTGAGTTTTGCTGGTGTTTAACCAAAGCAAATATGACCACTAAATGCAAAATTCTCTGAAGAAAAAGAAACCCAAGAAGCCTTCCTTATTATCTCTATTTTTCCAAGGCATTTTCGTCAGAAGCAATAGGAAAACAAACATTATTTTCTCACATCTAGGTGAGACATTGATTCTAATTGTTGAGAACAAATTTTGTTTGTAGTTATCTGTGCATCACAGCTAGTTTTGCCAATAATTTTCTTTAAAAATAATAAACTGTGTAGAACACCAAAGTAAATATTCTTCTTTACCGTTGTCTACTGTTTAGTAAATCATTTTGGGAGGAAGGATTCATGTTTCCTAGAGTCACTGTTGGCTCTTTCAGGTGATTAAGCTAAGGCACAAATTCTAATTTCCTTTACCTCTGAGTCATTGCAGTGACTTGCACTTTTCATTTGCTTCTCTTGCCTGAAGTAAAAGCCAATAATCGTATGTAAATGTGCTTCAGAAATTCCAGAGGTGCTACATGGAAAACTGGCTTGTAAATTGAATTAAGACAGAGTTGGATGCTGCTGAAATATAAAAGTAAAGGCTGCATAACTGTGTTCCTGCTACTGGGACCATGACTTGGAAGGCATTTACCAGTTCAGAAGATCTCCTGAGTGGGGCTTGAAAACACGTGGCAAAGCAGCCTGGGAATTGCTAACACAGCTCAGGCTGGTCTTGCACAGGCTGCAGCACCTCCACATGACCCTAGGGAAGCAGGAGTGGTTGCTCTCATGGCTGGGCTACAAATGCTTTAATCCCTTTCTCCTTGTCAGTGCCTCTGGGGTGACGGGAGCAGAGTTCCTGGCTTTTTCCTTTCAGTCTGTTGGCCTAGGTCTTTGGTTTGCCAGGGATATTTTCATTAAGGGGTCACAAAGCTCTCTTCAGCCAGTTTGTAATTAGCAGATTGTGGCCGAGGGTTGCTGAGACAGGTGATGTGGCCTTGCAAAAGCAGTTACAGCTTAGGGTGGTTTCTTTGCCACATTTTCTCAATGGATGATAGATTGATCTACTGTCTTCCGGGGCTGGGAGGGAATGAGCAGGCAGAGAGTTACCACCAAATGAGAGAAGTTCATCATCCTGGTGTTTCCTGTCCTGCATCAAGCACCTGGGTGAATCCATGGAGAGCAAGGCATGCATGTAAATGGCCCAGACTTTTTTCATTCCCGGTTTCAGTATTCTCCAACCAGCTTGCAGCTTTCCAAAGGTTCGGTGTTAGGTCCACAGGGCAGATTTCCATTTGCTGTACCCAGTATTGAGTAAAAGGCTTTCTGGGCCAAAAGGCTTTGGACCTTCACTTCCAGTTTCTATACTGGAAATAAGGATTTAAACACTGCATCTCCACTGCGAACTTAGGCTCTGCTTTAGAAACTGGACCAGTGTAGTTGAAAGGCCGATGGACTATATGTGTGGCTATGAAAGCAGATTTGCACCATGATTCAAGTTTGATATAAGCTATAACTTAACTGATTTGGAGGAAATGGGCCTTTGTTCCCTTTTCTTCCATTGTTTGGAGAGATAATGTTTTATGAAAAATGACCGTGTTAAAGTTAACTTTGCAGCTGATAGCTGTATCGCTGCCTGTAGCAATATCATCTCAATTTCAACCCTTGGTGACTGCAGTGAAAGATTCAGTGAGTCTGATTATGGTCTTACTCAGCTATGCTTATGCCAGCAGGCTTCTGTGGTGGTGTTATTGTTTGTTTATAACGGTGTCAGAACAACAACAGAGATTCTGGGGACAGATCTAGATATCTGGATTATTTCTGTGGAATTCAGCTCATTCATTGCTCTCCCTTATCCTGACTCAAAAGCAAACTGCTCAGCCAAGGGACTGAACTAAATTCCCAGGCTGGTACTCTTCCAAGAAGGTCATCATGGAAGTTGTATTACTTGCCAATGGTTCAGAAAACAAAAACCCAATAAAAACTGCTTGTCTCTTTTTTGAGAGAGAGAATGGGTGCTTGTCTTAAAGAGGAGCTTTTGAGCTGTGAACCCGAAGCAGAGACATCTCTTGTAGCTGTGAAGGAGGAAAATGCAGGTTTAAGAAACACTCTGTCCTCACTGTGTCTGCATTAGCTAAGGGCAGGGGAGCGCCAATTTTAGGTGGTCCCTTGGTATGCCAGTTTAATGTGCATTTGACTTTGCTATCATGCACCAAAGGCACCATGCACTAGAGAGAACTATCACTAGGGGTATGGACTCTAAAAGTGAGGTATAATAGTGTCCATCTTCAGAGGCACCGTCTTTGCTCAAGGAGGGAAATTGTTTTAATTGACTTCATATTTTCTCTAACAGCAAAACTGATATTTCCTTACATTACAGAACATTTTGCTTTGGTAAAATAATTTTTTTACAATTTCCCATTATTAGACAAGGGGAGGGAAAGAGAGAGTGAGACTTTTTGTCCCTCGATGTATTCTTAAGAAAATTTCAAAGATTTGGTGGTGTTTAGAAATTCATGAAAACTAGATGGGATTTAAATATTAAGAGGCATGAATTTGCCTTCAGGTAAAGGATGACATTTGCTTAGTAACAAGAATGACTCATATGTTGTTAGGTGAATGTCTAACTAGAATCTAAAATTCTGGTGCATCAGTGACCTTTTACCTTGGATGGCAATGGGAAATATGCTAAGCAGGGTACCCAACCGCCCATCATGTCCCACCACAGGAACTGACTGGAGAGAATTCATAAATAGAGTATAGCAAAATGAGATGCTGAACCAAATTTTATCACTGCATAGGTAAAACTTTCATTCCTTTTTATAGAATTACTGAACTTCCTTCTTTTTTCTTTTTCTTTTTACCATGAAAACCATGCAAGGAGAGGGAATCTTCTTCTTGTAGCAACTACTTTAGAAGCCATTAACTTCACTGCAATTTCATTTCTGTAGTTTAAATTGTATGAAAGAATGTGCTGATTTATCTTCTTAACCATGTCTCTCCTCTTCCTAGAATTATAATTTTCAAAACAGAGTAGCCAAAGGTAGAAAGGCAGTGAAATGCCTCTCTTATGTTGTGCTGATTTATGGTGCCAAAATGGAGGTGATTGGTTCAAACATTATGTTCTTTTTGTAAATCTTTGAACCAGCTTTCCTGCAGAGAATTTGATTCAAATTCAGTTCCTCATCTTAACTTTTTATTATGGTTTAACAGTTCAGGCAGGTTAACATCAACTGATTTTACTAAGGTTTCCCATTAGGAGGGTAACTCAGCCAGAATAGGAACCTGACCCCTTTAGCTATTAATCCTGTTGCTACAACCAGTAGGTAAGGTCATCTCCTGTTCTGTTGCTTACACTTTTCCAGAAATGTTACAATTCTGTCACTTGAGAAAAAGTATAACCAAAGCCAACTCAGTTCTTTAGTACTTTCCCCATATTTTTTATTTTCTATTTTTTTCTTTGGTGTCTATAAATTACCTTCTTACTGGACTTTGAAAATATTGCATACAACTACTGAACCTAGCCTAAAAATAAAAATACTACTTTCATAAGGAATGCAAGGTGAAATAGATGACATCTTTTAATTCCTTCTTTATGCAAAGCATCCAAGCAGCTGTAGTGCCTAAAACACAAAGACTCAGGAGTTAGGGTGTCTGCTGCTGTCACACAGAGTGAAAATACATGGCACAGAAACTTCCCCAATTTACATTGCCAGAGCGCAGCATTGCCCATCCGCAGTAATTCTCATCAGTTCTGGATGAACTCACAGGTACTTGTGTAAGTCCACAAAACACTTCTTTACTTGGTATTTAAATATACAATCTGATCATGAGTTGACTTTAGGAAACCTGTGCAATGGCAGAATTAGCTGCCGACAAGCAGGGATGATGAACATATGATAGCTCCCTGGAAGGCAGCACTTCGCAGTTTCTTATCATGCAGTTTCCCACTGTGGCTGGGGATCCTGCATTTTTCATTTTTAATAAAAAATAAGGGTTTTTTCCTCATTTTTGTCAGAGTGAATAAGCAATTGCTCAACTTCTTACTGGAAAGCAATGGAGTGGAAGAGGTGTCTTAATCGGTTTCCACATGGAAATCTTTAAGACCCTGTTGCTGGACTTGATACAGCAATACTTTTCTGTATGTCTTTTCACGTACCATGGGATTATTTCCGTGTGAGGAAACGTTGTATTTTATAACAGTGTAACTACTACCTGAAATCATTTTGGCCTGCATATTAAAATAATTTTCTGGGAAATTTACTGACTTGCATGTATTTCTGCAAGTTTTATTTCAACACAGAGCCTTGCAAAGCTTCTGTTTTTTTCTAAGAGTGTCTAAATAAGCTAAAGCAAACTTACCTTTTCTCTGTCTCATAAAGAAGTACGACTGTCTGTGGATGTTTTAAATCATGTTTTCAGAAGTTGTATAATAAATCAACCCTGACCATCTTTTCAGTATTTCTTTTGTGGCTTGTCGTGGTATTCAGTGAAGATTTCTGCCTACGTTATTTAATTCAAATTCAGCATGACCTTAATTCACTGCTGTAAATTGGGTTTGAAGATGTCTTTGTGTTATTTTTTTCCCCTAACACATGGAAGTTTAGCTCCCCTGAAAAGAAGTCTCCACCTCATTTGTTGGTATACTTTAATCTTTTAATAATCAGCCCTTAATTTTGGTTTAACCTTGACTCTGTTGTTTCCTCTGCTGTAACATCATAGGCAAGGTCCTTAACCTCTGCATGGCTTAGGTTATCCACTTAAAAATGGTTATCTAAATAGCAACCTACTTACATTGTTAAGGATCAATTTATTTATTAACTAATTAACTGAAAGCACTCTGAAAATATAAAGTGCTATAAAAGTAATTTTTATTATTAACAATGCTTCAAAATTGGTAATGCTTAAAACATTCACTGACAAAGTCTAGTGGGTACTGAAAGAATATTACGTTAACTCAAAATGGGAAGGTGTATTATCTGATTATGCGTGAAGGTGTTTACAGTATTGGGAGTGGAAAAGTCCTGAATTTGGGCTTCCCTTATGTCAGCTCGAGTCAGGGAAAATGTCCATTGTCAATAATGATGTACTCTAATGTAAGACTAGCGAGAACTGTATCAACAGTTGAGACTGATTTGCAGTAGACTTAGGTCTATATTATGTAAAAATGTTAAAGTTTGTTCCTGCCTTATGGTCTGTTTGCAGTCCTTACCTATGACCTTTCAGAGTATTTTTCCCTCATCCTCTGTGGGTTGCCTATTTGACGGCACAAAAGGATGAGCAGGAAATAAAATTTGTTTCTTGATATTAATTACTCTGATACATGGTACTTTTTTATGTGTCTGTTGTCTTCAAAGTTCACTCCTGCTCAAAGTGCACACTTCCTGCTATGTTGTGTTAAAGAGCTTTTAGCAAAGGAATGCCACCGCTCCGTGATGGGGAGGAGGTTGTGCTTTGATCAGCAGCTTTTGTGCCTGCTGAACACCCTTGCTCTGAACACCGTGTGTGCCCCTCTGGATTCTTGATCTGTGTGGTTTGTTTGCTGTAGTTCTTGTCACGGTGTTATGCAAAGCTTGTTAAAATACTGATGCTTCCCCCTGCCCCCAGATTATTTTTCCTGTGTTATTTTTGTGACCTCTGGCTGAGGCATAGCCTCTGTATACCTCATATACTAATTTGCTGTTGTTTATATCAGAAATAGGATGCTCTAACTTGTTATCTACAACTATCTAGGTTATGAAAATATATATTCAGCAAATACATCCTCTTTGTTTTGTTACTTTTCTGCCTTCTGTTCTTTTCGGCACCTCAGTATAGTTCAGACTGACCAAACCTAGAAATAGCTGCTTCCTCCTGGCAGATTTTAATATATCAAAGCACCAAAGTTCTTAATCCTGGTATCTGTGTAGCCTGTATACATACCCACAGGGCCATACTCATTACAAAACACGACTTCATTGCTTTCCTTCAAAAGGCGGTGATGCCAGTGGAGGTAGCCAAGGTATGTCACTGGGCAAGTGGGAGCAACTGGCTTTTTTTTCTTACCCCATTGGAGGGGATTCAAACCCACTTCTCTGGGACAGAAGGGATTGCCCCATGAGTCATTGCATGCTATTTGAGGCCAAGCCCCAGATGTCTTTTCCAAGGTGCTAAATATCGCTAACATTAAAATACTTTTTTTTAACCCCACAGTATATGTCACACTTTCATGATCATGGAGAAAACATAAGATACCTTAGTTTTACCCTAAGATAAATTTAATGAGGTAAGGGACAGCATGGGCCTCATCTAATTTATCTGCAGTAAAATATAAGTGGCAGTATCCTTGTGATCTAGGTGGCATGATAGCAGGTGTTTATTGATTATGGCATATATTTGCAATAAAAGATGCATTTACATGTAAAATGTATTGCCAGGATTGATCAAAACACAATGTTGGCAGCAGTGATAAGGCACTTTATGATCAGTCATATGGCATGGCTTGTCAATCAAGGAGGAATTGCTGGTCTATTCCCCCATGGCCTTTGCAGACACAAGGTCAAGGTAGCGAGAGCACTCACCAGTAGAGTTGGCTCCTTTGCAGCATCAAAAGCTCCATGTTTGCTTTTATTTGCTAAATATACAAGAAGCAGAATTTCTAATTTTCTGAGCATCTCAGTCCAAGAATAAAAGCTGAACTTTTATCTACACTTTATACACCATGTACTGCATTTGCTGTCTTTTGCTGCAGCTGAGATGCCCTGTGTCGCAAACAATAGATGTTCTGCCTTTACCCTTAAATCATGCTGGTAGGGATAGCAACCCTGAGTCTGCTCTCACACCAGCATCATTCTGAGTGAAGGGCATGGGAGAAACATGCTTTCATTAGAAAGTGCCATCCACTTTATTAATCTTAAACTTACTTTTATGTATTAGATCACTAAAAATCCCTCCTTTTGTTGGTCAAAATAAACCCTAACTAATGCTCTAGTGTATGAGCATAAACAGCTAGCAAACAGCAGACATTGTTTTACCTTTGCAGTATAAACTCTTTAGCCATTTCTTTAAGTTACACAAACAATTTGGGGTACAAATAACACAGACTAAAGTGATTTGAGGAAGGAGGATTCACTGTGCTTAGGGACTGCTGCTCTAATCACTTCATCCTTATGTACAGTAATAGGACTTGGCTATGGAAATATTGTGAAATGCTCATTCCTACGGCAGTCTAAATCAGCAGTGTGGGAGCTGGCTGCTCTGCAACAGCAGCTGAAGAGCCACCGTTTGCTTTTCCAGCACTATAACTATATAGAGAGGGACTCCAGATCTGTAAAAACACTTCCCGTGTAGCAAACAAAATAAAAAAAACCCCTACCAGCTTAGATGACATTTCTTTTGAAATGGGAGCAAGAGAACAGAAGCTAACCTTCCATCTGCTTCTGTCATTGCAGTAGGACTCTGGTATTAGTTTCATAATGCTGTTCAGATATATAAGCACCCTTTCCTTTACAATCTCTCCAATTATTCCACAGTTCCACGGGAGTTTTCTTGTGCAAAGAGATATTCCCAAATCCCCTAGCTAAGGAGCCAGGTGGATTAAAAAAAAATGAACAGCGATAACCCCTCTGCCTTAAGGCAGCCTGATATTTAGGCTATTACTACTTTTTTTTTTTTCAAAGCCTTATCTTCCCAAAGCTCTCCCTACCCCCTCCCCTTCACCATATGAAAAGCTCAGTATGACTCTGGCAGCTGGCAACCTCCAGGTCTCTTGGATGCTGCTGCTGCCCAAGCCCCCGAGACTCGGAATTATTCCCCTGACATGAGCAAGATGATTCCCCCCCCGCCACCTTGGAGCAGAATCTGGCTTTTTTCAATTTCATCTGTTGATGCTGACTCTTCCTTCTATCTTGTCTGTCATAACGATAATTGGGGTTGAGCACATACAGCTAGGTAGGGTACAGCATAGGCAGCACTCTGTGGGTACAGAGACATGGAAGGCCAGTGGAGATGCAACAAGCTCGTTATTTAAGGCTCACTAATAATCACAATAGTTCTGTCTTGGTTGCTAGTTTTTAGATTTGTGTGTTGAAACACCTTGAACAAAATGTTAGTGAGAGCATTTCTCCAGCGTCCTGCTGACTGAATTCAAGGTGCTGCCGTGTTTGCCATCTGCCTGCGAGCTCACAGTGGTAATTATAGTGAGTCTCGCAAGTGCTGGAATGAGAGGTATGCCAAATGAATTTTCCTTCCTTTTGAAGGTAATTTTCATTTTCACAACTCATTTGAAACGGCATATGATTATCAGCTGCAGGTGTGAGAGCCACACAGAAGAAGACAGATGTGTGTACACACTCACGGAGCAAGATATCAACTCCTAGAGTGTCCAGAAGAGCTTACGTACTAATCTCGGCACTTTTAAATTAAATGCAGTGCTGGAGAAAATTCCCTTGTTATTACTGCTCCTATCCTTGTGCATAGAATCTTAATGTCTCTCTTATTAGTGTGACAAAATAAAAAAGCACACTTGATTTTGCTGAGCATCACTGGAATAGCATGCACTGGAATAACAACACACATGTTATAAAAACTGCTGAAACTGAAAGTTACTTGCAGTTCGCTGAAACTTCCATGGGTTTCTAGTTTTAGTTGAGTTGCTGCTGTGACTTGTAGGTTGTTTCAAATCCTTGTGGGGTTGAAAAGGATTGTGAATAGCAGAGAGCAGTAACTGAAGTAGATGTTATTAATACCTTTCCTCAGGTTGCTGCAGGCATTTCATTTAGTTGCCATTGAGAGCATCTGATTGTATTCTGTGTAGTCAGTAGAGGAAAGAGGGGAGTCTGGAGGCTGATCCAGCAGACTTAAGTTAGACGTGAGTATTCCCTGCACGGTTGCTATGGGATGTGATATACAGTGCAATGTGTTGTGGGATCCTTGACCGTCAGTCTGGTGTTAACGATGTGTCCTTCCACAGGGTGGAAGGGGGAGCAGTGGCTTATGGACACAGCCATGGTGAGAATAAGCAGTGTGAAAAGGTAACATCAGCACTATGTGATGAACGGTTTCCTTTGGTGCATGAATGCCGCTGAAGAATTGGGGTCCTGGAACTGACTTTTGTTTGGAAAGTGAGTAAAGACCTGGTGCATTTGAATATTGGCCACCTTGGACGAGGAGGTTTGGATCTGGCATGGCACATGGGAGCAAGCTGGATCTAGGGGGCTGCTCCAGCCCTTCAGGAGGAGTCTCCCTGTCCTCACGCTGGGAAGTACAGGGAGCCCATCTTTCAGGGCTGTGGCTGGGATTCACTTTGAAGCTGTGGATGAGCAAGGAGGCAGGAGGAAGACTCTCATCATCACCTATCTTCTGTACTGACCTACTAAGAAAACTGGGGTATGAGAGAGGAACAAGTGGAAGTTTGCTCTTTCTGGCTTTCCTGGTGGGACCTGCTTGGTGGGACCCACTGGAGGGGATAGCATTCATTTGAAGATGGGTCTTTTTTTGTTTTCTTTTCTTGAGTTTGCCACCTTTCTGGCTCTTGTGCTGGCCAGGAGGTGGGAAGGGGTTACTGTGAGAGACTCCCTTGGGCCACTGCTCTCCCTTGTTTCTCTCTTAGTAGAAGAGGGAAACTTTGTCCAAGCTGCACATTCTCCTAAGCGTGACTGTTTGAACTGCTTCCCAGGCTGCTTACCCTCATGAGATTGGAAAGTTAAGGGCTGTGCAGGGAAAGAGCAACTGAAGTTGATGGGCTCAGTGAGGGAGACTTACACACCACCCAGGACATGAATAGATTTTAAGGGATATAGAGAAAGCTCTTTTAGGAGACTGTGAGCACCAGGTCTTTCTCAACCTGCTTAAACAGGACATTCTTGCATGCTTTAAAGTAAAGCCTCTATATTTGTACTTGCAGGTTGGAGGGTCAGGCATGCTTAGCAGTTTAATATGTCAAAGGCAAGAACAGACTTGAGCTTTTCTGATTCTATGCCTTAACTAAAAGCACAGTGTTACAGTCATCTTTGCCTCAGTCAGTAGACTCTCTGGTGGCTAATACAGGCTGAGCTCTTCCAGCAGTCTTTCTCTAGTGAAGGCAACTACTTGGATACCTTGCACAAACTGGAGGACTTCACTTATCCTAAGCACTCCACCATTCTGTCAGAGGTAGCTGAAATTGGCCAATGGGGTCAAATGTCAGAGAGGAACCTATATAAAGTGAGATCGCATAAGTCAGGTTTCCATAGGAACAGGCTAAAAATGCATCTGTATGACTACTCAGCGTCTATCGTGATGAACAATTATGTAAGTAGGTTTTTTTCTCAGTACGACCATGGCAGCTGCTTGTTCATAATTTGTGGTAGAATTTACAGTCAAGTTTACAAGTCATCCTATGGGCAATTGACTGTGTGCTCATTATATTGTCTGCCTTCTCTCCTGCTGACTAAAATGGGAAATTAACAGAGCATCCTTTCTCAAGGCTTAAAAACATCCAGAAGATTAAAAATAGCCTGGGGCTTAAAAACTTCTTCACCTGGTAAGACAGAGTTCTGTACTAACAGTCATATAAACGTGAGTTTTGTAGCTACGTAACTCTTAAGTGCTGTATGTGAGAAGTGGAGAGGAAGGCTTGGAGGCCTGTACATAGTGGAAAGTGTGCCATATTGCACCATGGCAACTTGTGAATATTTGCTATTTGCAAGTAATAAGTTGCTGCAGACTACAAAATTGTCACCAAATAAATTATTCAAATTATAAATACATTCTTACCTCAGGGAAACATTCTTAGGATAGCAGATTTTTGTGAAGTGGTACTTTAGGTTGTATGTGTTAAGACAAAGAAGATATTTTACCATGAGGTGACATTTATTATAATATCATACATTCTCCACAACTAAGATGAATTTCTATGCTTGCAACTGCTTTTCTCTATGGTTCCAGAAGCAGGTTAGGAATTGTCTATAGTGCCAACTAAAGGAAGGGGCTGGATGAAGCATTCTTAGGAAACAAATCACTGAAAACATCTGGTTTGAAAAATTATGTAACAGTATCCAGCATTGGACTTCTCCAAATCATTCTATAGCCTGTTATAATATTTTGTTTCAACTTACCAGAATTTATTTCCTAAATATCTGGAAGCATTTTTTTTCTGTCCTGATTTTTTATTTTCTTTTAAAACCAGGTTGGGGTTCAAACTGTAAAGCTTAGCATCGGGAGTTCATGTAGTGTTTAGTTTTTTTAAATTCACATTTTAACTCTTAGACAATATTAGGCTGTGTATGTAATAGTAAAATTTACAAAGCGTACATAATATTATACTATGCATATTGTTCCAAAGAGGGAGGAGGAAAGAGTCCACATGTCTTCTGAGCCTCATAAAATAGTATGCCACTGGACAAATTTTGAGTTGTGAATATTAGCAAATGATGAATAACTTACAGACCCAGAGTTAATCATCAAAGATATTATTTAAATTAAAAATGAATTTGAGAATTCAACATGCTGTCTGTGGACAATTCATTGATAGAAAATAAAAAAGGATGAAATTAATCAAATAAATAATTCATTGTAAATCATGCGGTTCTAATTATAACAAGGTGTTAAAAAATGGATCAGCTTCTGAAAGCACAGCTGAGCTACTATGCATACATATCACCACAAATGCAGCTGTTGAAGTCGAATCCTTGTTTTAATTACTTTTGGTTCAGGACAATAGTTAGGTAAGGGAGTGGTAACAAAGGCATTGACTTACCCCACTTATTAAAAGCTGTTTTGTTTGTTTGTTTGCTTGCATGATGAAGCACCCTAAGCTAGTGGTTCTGCAATGTGAGAAAGACCAGCCTACCCTTCCCAAATCTTCAAAGCAAAAGTCTGCATGAAGCTGAGATTTTCCGACCTTCTTTCTTGCCAACTGCCAGCTCAGAGGTCTGTCTCTCTTTTCTGAGGGGCTGCTTATTAAAAAGGTGCAAGGCAGACCTTTCCCAGCTCTCTTTTATCCCACAGAAAGCAACACTTGCAGATGCTCCTGTGGGACACTTGCTGGCTCTCGGGTGGAGCAGCCAGCGACAGAATTCGCTTCGCTGGCGGACGCAGAGACCTTATCAGGAGCATTGCTCAGCAACCCTCCTGCTGCTGAATTTTAGATGGAGGGTGAGGGAGAGACAGCACAGAAACTAATGAGACATGTACAAACACATTTGTTCTGAGGCCTCTAGAGCAGCGAATCACCAGGCACTTCATCTTCAGCTTCCTGAACTCTTTGATAGCCGAGAGCTCAGTTTAGTAAGCCACACTGGTCCTGCTCCCCTGTCCCACTGAGCTGCCAGTACTCACCACTGCAAAGCCTGTACCAGTGAATAGGCAGGATCCAGCTTTTATTACTTTTTTTTTAGCTTTCACTTACCTTCTTCCCTACTAGCAGAATGAGGACGACTTCTTTCTCAAGGGTTTTTTTTTTGTGTCTGCAGAGCAAATCAGGGTTGGATAGTTCTCGCTTGCAAGAGCTGTGTTACACAGGCAAGGACAAATCCAGCGCTCTGCCCTGCACTTGCAGAAATCCTAGTTTAGTTCCCATTACAGTAAGAGCTAGCAGCAGTTGTAGTGAGAAGCTGAGGGCATTTACTGTGAAATGTCTGTATAGCTTTTGAGCAAAATGGCTTTTATTGCCTTAACGACTTTTAGGGCAGTGCCGGAACAAAGGCAGGCTAGAAATCCCGAGTGCAAAAATAGCTGGCGCGTGAGCTGGAGCATCCACTTAACTACAAACGGTGCTTCTCCCAGAGAGCTAAAAAGTCCCTGTCCTGTCAAAATTCATGTGATGATTGGAAGTTTGAGGTGCTCCATGGTGGAGTTTGAATATCTGCACTGTCTCTTGGATTTGTCACATCATTGGGTCAGGCAACAGCTGGTAGCCTGACTCTGTCGCCATGCTGTAAAAGCATCCAGTCCTTTAGCCATCAGAAATTGCTGAAGGTACTGGTTTTCTCTGCAGTCAAATAATAAAGCAGAATGTAACTTGTGTACAGTACCTGTAAGACGATTGAAAAGTGTGGTGGAAGAGCAGAAAGAAGATAAGTATAAAGAGGATTAAAGTTGCCTTTATGTCAGCTGTGCCATATCATATTAGTAAAAATAAAATCATCAGGATAATACAATCTCACAAATGTATTTACATCAGCATTTTGTTCTCTGAAAATATATTAGCAGCAGCTTTTGCACCATCTTAGCAAAATTCGCAGTGGCGGAAAATTGCTTACCGTTAGTATACAATAAGGCTTCCATTTCTTCCCCTTAAATTTCAGATCCCCAAATACTACATAATAGTCCCCAATATGCTGGTGACTCTGGCATTTTTCTAATGTTAGCAATTTTGAGTGTACTCACAATGTTTTTGCCTTAGTGATATGAAAGCAATCAGCACTGCAGAACAGGAAAAAGAAAAGCAAAAGACCAATACCATGTATTAGTCAACCTCAAAACATCACACAATTCAGATTGCCACATGCTGACTACAAATGTGGTAGAAATGTTCAGAAACTGCAATCAAATAGCTTTGAATGTCAAATGAAATTACTTTGGGAATCTTCTAAGCCCTCTTCTTAGAGCACACTGGAACATAAATCCCCTACTTTCATTTGATTAGTCCAAAAGGCTATAGGATATATTTTTACATCTAGAAAACATGACCGGAGTCTTAGTCATTAGCATCACTGAATACACAAATTCCCTTAGGTCCTTATTTTTTCTTGCTCTGTATCTTCTGAATGGAATATAATCAGTGAACTTTGAAAATAAAAGCATTCCTTTAAACTCACTGACACTTAGTTATAAATAATCTATTTTTTAAAGAAAATCTCTTGGGAGGTTTGCATCTGCTCAATGAGAGCAAAATAAAAAAAATATATATTATTAGTGAATATTAAGAACTGTGGATGAAGTTATTTTGTTCCTCACAGGTGATAAGAATCTTTGGTTGACAAACTCGCCTGCAGTACTAACAGTCAACTTTGGCAACAGAGCTTTGATGTAATTAAATCGTGGAAGTGTGCGCTCAGTCTGCCCTTAATGAATTGTTGCAGCACTATGCGCATTTTGCTTTTTTTAACCTGGGAAAACGATAACAGAAGGTAAAGACTTTGGTATGTATAGTTATAACAGGACCTCCAATCCCAGAAACCACCTCAGTTTAAGAAAGGATTTATGCCTGTGCCTTAGTTCTATTAGATTTAATAAGACTTTAGCATGAGCTTAAAATTAAGCATGCAGTTAAGCGCCCTCCTGTCTTGGGAACCCCTGGGTCTGCAGGAAATCCCTGCTTCCCTCTTGTGACCTCTTTTTGAAAGGTGTTGAACAGAGCATTGAAATGGCTGCATTGGTCCATGCAGCACAGTATCTTGCACTGGACAGATATACAGGCTATATCAAGTACATAAGTATAGGGCAAGCGTTTAGTCCTCCTTGCTGGTAAACTCTTTCAGCCCCCAGTGGTTGGAGGTCCTCAGTCTGGTATGCTATGTTTAAGAGCCTTTGACGGAATCTTTTTATTTATATTTATTTTCCCCTCCGTGATTTTTTTCTGATCAGTTTTTGCAATTGTGCATTTTTAGCATTCCACAGGTTTGGTAACAACTTCTACAGTTGAGCTGTGCATTCTTTGTTTTGCAGGTACGTTCTGAAAACTTTGCTTGATGGTTACTAGTTCTTGTACTAGAAAAGAAAATGGGCAATTGTCTCCTGTTCTATCCATGCCCTTCATGATTTTGCCATCCCCTTTTATTCTCCATCTCCATTATCTCTTTTTTTCAGATTGAGGAATCACAATGCATTAGGTGTTCCTTATTTGGAAGCTGTGCCAAACCTTTGATCATCTTTATCATGTTCCTTTGTGTCTCTTCTAGCTCAGCTTATATTCTGTTTGAGATGATGGGAGCTGAATTGAACACAGTAATCAATATGTGGGCATAATGATGGTTTTTGGTTTTGTTCTCTATTTCTTTCCTAATAATTCCTAACATTTTAGTTGCTTTTTTGATGACTACTGAGCACCAAGCTGGCATGTTGATAGTGCTATCTATTATAACTCCTACATCTCTGTCCAGAGTGGTAATAGCTAGTTCAGAGCCCATCACTAGATCTTTAAAGTTAGCGATCTTTTTTTTCTTCATCTACATTACTTTTCATTGTCGCTTTCACACCTGACACAGAATGTAGTATTGACCCCGATACTGCAGATTGTTCTTTGAGAGCTGCTTTCTGTGTTTGGCACGCGTATCAGGCCAGAGTTTGAACAGAGTCAAATGAGTCTTGGCTTTGAGGACTGCCGTGGAGCCATGGCCGTTTGCCTTATCAGAGGAGCTGCCTGGTATTTGGAGTCCCTTTAACTTCTTGGCTAAACCAATAGGTTGCATGACATGTGCCATAAGAGATGATAGAATAAAAAACTGAAAAACTGGTCTGTGTGATGGACAAAAGAGGAAGAGATTTTGGTTTATCTCAAATTGCCTCATAATTCTCACCAGGTAAGAGGCGTTGCCCCTTTTAGTTACAAAACCCACGGTATATTGTTGCTGACTGCTGCTTTTACACCTACATGGGGTACAGCTGTGTATCAGCTGATGCTGTGGAAGGAAGTGATTTGAACAGTAGCTTCAGGGTCAAACCCTGCAGTTGTTGGTCATGTAAGGGTAAATGAATGCACCTTCTTGAACAAATCTCCAGGGCACACGTTTTCTTGACATTTAGGTCTCTCTTAAAGATCTGTCTCTGTGAGGAAGCTTTGAAGCAGTCTGATGTTGTCATAGTAGGGATGTAATTTCTGTACTGTTTTGCCCATGGATTCTTTATTGAAGAACCTTATCTTTGACTTAACCTGCTTCATTTACAGCTGCATTTGTGTTGAGTCTGTGACTAATAATAACAATAAGCCATAGTATTTATGGAGTATTTAAATAAATGTCAGTGATGGGCTCTTTCCACAAATATTTTTTTTGTGGAAAAATAGTCCATATCAGTAGGAGTGAGACATTATGTAGTCTCAGCAAAGGATACAATTATTACCCTTAGCTGCAATGCAAATGCAATAATTTATACAACGCTCTCTATGTTTGCACATAACAGTATTAGGATGAAAAGGAAAACTAATAGCACTCAGAGATGGGCCTGGATCTATCTAAAGATGCTACTATTCTTTTATTTCAGTTTATTTGTACTTGGAAGACAGGTTCTGTATGTGGAAAAAGAGAAAGATGAAATCAGCACTTTTCCCTCCAACCAAGATTTATGTGTATGTTGCAATTAGGGCAACAGATTATGCCTCCAATTTTAGAAAATTTTCTGTTTAAAGTTGCAAGTACATATACGCCTCTACAATATCTGACATCTGCTTGAACATGCAGATATTTGTTTTGACACTGTGACAGTTGTAGAAAATGTGGTTTTTTTTAAATTTTGAAACATGTCAGTGTGATAATTGGACCTTAATTCCCATTTGCCAGTGACATAGATTTTGAAGTCAAGTATTTTCTGATTTATTTGTAGGCCATTTTATCTAGTCCACACCGGTTGCTTCTGAAACCTGTGGTATTTCTGTAAGATGCAAATTTTATTCAATAACCTGCTCAGCCCCTCTCTTCCTACTCCCCCTCTTCAGTATCTTGAGGCCTGTCAAAGCCAGGACTTCATTGTTCCCGGCTGTTTGTTTACTGATTAGCAAAAGCTATATTGTCTTGAGAAGTCTTACAGTCCAAAAGACAAGATGAACTTTGTCTTAGTGAGTGGCTGAGTCTCTATAAACATGCCATAAAGCCCTCAAATGCCTACTCCTTTCCAAGTGTGCTAGATGTGTTTTCATGCCATATAGCTTATCTCACGCTAAATCCATCCACAGCCTAAATGATTTTCCAGTGGTTACATCAATTCTTGCCCTGAAGGGCATGCACAATGCCATGCAAAGCCACAAAATAGGAGAGGATTTTCCACAGCTAAGGGACTTCATCAGCTACCCCCAACTATGTCGTGACTGTAAGATGCAGCCTTTCCTATATTTGTTGTTTTGTGTATAAGGTTTTCTGTTTTGTGTTGTGCCTCCTGTGCTGTTATTGAATTGTAACCTGATGGTTTTCACTATAAACTGTTATGAATAATTTCATTTCTGTTACCCTGTACCCAAGCTCCTGGTATTGTTTACCTCTCCTGATTTTGCTTAGAATTTTCAGGAATTCCATCATAAATGTGCTGGTTTCTCATGCTTGTGATGAAAAGATGATCTTTTGTTCTTTCTTCATAACCTTTAGCATTTTGCACTGCTCCTGTAGCCACGAACATCTTATGCATACTTCCCTCTTTCTTACAGACCTATCTTCTTTCTCAAAAAACATTCTTTCTATTAGAATCTGTTTTGAGCAGCAAGAAAGACCTGAAAAGCATCACAGCGAAAGGTAAAGGCAAACAGAGAAATGTCATAGATAAGTACAGCTCTGAAAAATTTCTAGAAGCAAAGTTGGGAGTTAAGGTCATTTGTGACGTCAGGGGAAAAACATCTTTTCTCACCTATGAGTTTGGTATTGGGTGTTTTAACTTCATAGGATTATTAGAAGATAATTATGCTCAGGACTTGAGGCTTGGATTCTTTTTTACTTGCCTTGTAGCATTCTGCAGTACCTTGGTGCTCTGGAGCTCTGGCCAAGTCTTAAAGTAGGGTCAGCAGGGTATAGATTTTTGTATCTGGACACAGGAGTAGTTCAGGCAACTTTGGAAAGTTTGAGTCTTTATTGAGCTGTTTGGATGGAAACAGCTAATGTCTCCAACCTGCGTAACACTACTTTGCTTTGTTCTGTTTGGTTTGCAAGCTCTTTAAGGCCAGTCTGTATGTGCGTTTGTGTAGCGTGTGGCACAGAGGGCTGTAGTATCGGTTGGGTTCCTACTTCAGCAATACATAATTAAGCTCATTGTTTCTTTAGAAGAATGATAAATACACAGTCTGCCTAAAATGCACTACCAAATCAGTGCCTTAAAATGGACATGTGAATCTCCTTACTAACTTCCTCCAATGCATATGCTATTGTGGTTATTAAGGAAAATATAGCTTCTCGTTTATGTTATTTTGTGACTGACCTAGGACAAAGCTTCCTGCTGCTGGGGATTGTTTTCAAACCACTGTGTTTGCTGACTCCTAAAGAGAAAAGCAGGAGGTGTGTTTAAGAAGCTATTTTACACGTGGCTGCAGTTTACTGCATCTGCTTTTCCTCCATCTTCAGCCTCCACTCCTGCTGGATTGTTCCTTCATGGGCTCTGATCGGCCAGCATTTTCATGGGACCTGTCCTGTAAACATCCATGCATGTAGGAGCTAAGGTGCACAGTCTTGGTAGTTCCAGGTACCAAGGCAACATTAGATCATGGGGTAGAGAACATGGAAGAATAATGTGCTTGCTTAAATATGCTTACTGAGGATTTGACAAATGCAAACTTTTCGGTCTCTATTCAGCAGTGGCGAGCCCATACCTGGAGTGGCATCCACTCCTGGGGTCCCCAGTGCAAGAGAGACGTGGACATACTAGAATGAGGCCAGTGAAAGACCAAAGAGATGATTAAGGAATTGGGGCATCTCTCATACATGGAGAGGCTGGGAGAGCTGGGGTTGCTCATTTTTGGAAGGCAAGGCTTAGGGGGGTCTCTTCAGTGTGTATAAATACCCGATGGGAGTAAGGAACGGGGAGCCAGACTCTCCCAGTGGTGCCCTGTGACAGGACAAGAGGCAATGAGCACAGATTGAGTTACAAGAAATACCATCTAAGCATAACTTTTTCTCTGTGAGCACTGGCACGGGTTGCCCAGAGAGGTTGTGGAATCTTCATCCTTGGAGGTATTCAAAACCAGACTGGATGTGGTTCTGGGCATCCTGCTTTAGCTGACCCTGCTTGAATAGGGGGGTTGGACTAGGCGATCTCCAGAGGTCCCTTCATACCTCAGCCATGCTGTGATTCTGTTGTTCGTGTTGACTTTAAGTTGTCCTTAAGTGGCTCATTAAATGAAACTGGGTTTTTACAAAGGGAAAACAGAAGTATGTGTTGCTTCCAATGGTTATAATACACTTCCAAGTAAATGGCTTAGCCACTTGAACATGCTTTTTTGGTCTCTTCTGTAAATTTTGTCCTTTTTCTGAGGACTTTCTTTTTCCTCTTTTATTTTTTTTTGACAATTAAGGGAAGGCTTTCAGTAGAAGCTGAAAATTATTTTCTCTGCTCTAGGGAAAGAATCCGGGGCCCAAATGCTCATAAATTTTGTCCGATGATAGCCAGGCACACTTTTAGGACTATTAGAAAAATAATTCAAATAGCAGTATTGTTCAGTAATAGAGTGCAACTTACCCTCACCTGTGCTCCCAGCTAACTTATTCCAAGTCTGGAGGAAGGAAAGTGTTAAAGTCCTACTGCAGGTGCATTTTATTTTTTTTAGCTCAAAATCTACTAGCTCCTTGGTTCAGTTTTAAGTGTTTACTAAAATGGTCACCTCCACAAAGCCAAGTATTCAGCTTTTCAACATTTTATAGTGCTTCAGGTATATTCACTGATTAAGCTTCTCAGCATCCCTATGATGGAGATGAGTTGGTATATATTGCAAATTAATAGCTAAGGAAGTTAATAATTCAGTCACACAGCTATTTTATTTAAGCTTTAGTCCTTTGGCTTCTAATTACATGCTGTAACAACCACGGTATGCTTCCCTGGTAGGAAAAGTCCTTTAATGAAGAGCTTTATTCCAGGAAATATCTTGTTCCCCTCCTGCTGATCAGGAGAGCTCTGTCAGACGCCTTTCCGAATCAGTGTGGCAAAAAAGACGGATTTTACTCCAAGACAAGCTTTGGAAGGCACACTTGAGGTTAGATTGGCAGAAGCAAAGGATTTGGGCAGACTTGGCATTAAATGAGGGAAGCAGTTGGTTAAAATGCCTGAAGCACTGTCAGTCACTTGCTAAAGATCTGCTCATGAAACAAGAAAATATGCTAGTAGCAGCACCTGGGTAATCTCCCGTCTCGCTCCCCCTCAAATCCAGTGTTGGATGTATTCAGCAGCCTTTTATCTCGTGTCTTCTGGAGAAGATAACCTGCACCTATGGTTTTCTTTCTATGAGAGGAAGGGTTTGAGTTGTGGAAAAGGAAATCCTGACAGTGGGTCTGGGAGGGGCAAGTGTGGTCTCCTGTGCAAAATTAAGCCAGCTGGTTCAGATCTTGGAATGATTCAAAGCAGCCTTAAGTTTATTCTAATATTTTCCAGATCAACACTGGCCCCAAGCAGCTGTTCCAGCAGCTGGAGAACCACGGTTGTGAGCTGCTGCTGACATTTGCCTACATCACCTCCACAGGGAGGAAGAATGTTATGGAGTTGGTGTTCCTGGCTTTGTGGTGCGTGAATTCCCCATGTAAGGGGAACCTCTGGCTTGTCAGCCAGTGTGGCTTTATGGCTCCTTTGTGCTACTGTGGATGCGCACATTAGAGCCAAGTTTTGTGCTGGAATAAGGCAGAAGATGGCTGCAATTACTTGTAAAGGCACAGCTAATACTTTCTACCTATTTCTATTCTTGCTTGAACTCAAGGAGGCTGTCAAGTTAGTTCCACATTTTGCACCCTCTATAGAGATATGTGGCTGAGAAACTTCTCCAGGTTTCCTTCCAAGAAGCTTGGACCACCTGTGAAGGATGTATTAGAGTGCTCAGATATGATTTGCATCACTGTTCCTTGTAAAAAGTGTTGGTCAGATGTGGGCTTATACAGGTCTTTATACTGGGTGGTGATGGTGGGATGGGACCTGGGGCAGAAAGACAAAGACCTGTATGGTTTCCTTGATGCCCAGACCCAAACTTTTTCTCCAGTGCCAAGTACTTCAGACACTAAATCAAAATCTGAATACCTCCGTGCCTGCTTTTCTCTCAGAATGCTGACAGGGCACTTTCTGTTGTCAGTGTCATTGCAGCTTTTATGATGCAAATTGTCACTCTCTGCTACCCAGCAATGTCTCTCAGGGGACCTATTTCACATTAAAAGACTGGCCTTTGCTCTCAGTAACCCCAGTATAAATCTAGAATAAATTTTATATTGTCAACAGCAATTACACATGCCATTCAGGGCAGAAGTTATGAATGCAGGTCCTGCCCGAAAGTCGATTCAAAGCTCTGATGATTAGAAGGTGTCTCTTACTGCCCAGTACAGATATTTCCCATCTTTGTAACTTTTGCCATGAACTCATTCCTTTCCTTCGGATTCATATTCTCATTTTCTGGTGCAAAACCAAACTTGCCTACAAGCACAAAATATGACCTGGCCATACTCATTTCCATATGTTGTCTTGGATTTGAGCAGACTGTCCACCAATAATTGTGACCTTCTGCATTTTATTTCTTCACCTGGCTGCATTCACTTGGATGGTGTGTTGGGCAAATTAACACTGCTTTGGATGGCTCTGATTTTACCCATAAATTGGGAAAAAAGTTATCTAGTCTCTCTTGCAAAGTCTGCTTTTTTCCCCCACTTGATTTAAAAGCAAACAGCCCCTTCTTAAAAAAAAGAATAACTACCAAAAACAAACAATAAAGAAACTTAAAGCAAAACAAGACTGCAAAATAAGTCTCGTGAAAAATGTAATAGGTGCAAAATAGGATGAAATCCTGTTTCAGGTGTGCAGATTCTGTGATATCCCTCCTTGGTTTTGTGTTAGCCAAAGTTACTACCAAACCTTAAGAGTTCACGGAATAAATCACTGAACACTGTGAATGCTCCCACTGTATCACAGTTACAGAAATAGAGGCACTAGGTAAGTTTATGCTGATCCACTGGGAACGTTTTTAGAAAGTTTAATAGCCCTTAAAATTTCTCGTTTCTAACTTGTCATGGGCTTGCCTCATGACTGCTCATTTTGCTGTGTTAGAAAAGCAGATAAAAAATCAGATTTCTGGCTTAAGACCTCACCAAAACCATCGTTCCTGTTTAAGACAAGTAATAGCCACATACCATTTAAGCCTGGAGAGCCATTTCCTTCTACATCTACTGCAGCAACATAGCAACACATTGCATGGCTTGAAATGCTTCTGGTCTAATTAGAAGAGCTTACAAAATTCTATGTAACAATTATATGAAAATATCACTGGAAAAAATAAATAACAGGAGTCTAATTTCCAGTTCTGGGTACCTTACAAATGAGGAAGGTGTTTAAAATATGGATTCTGTTGATAAGATCATTAAATAGCTGCAGTGATTACAGAGGCTTTGAATCCCAATCAGGAACTTCTGCTATGATTCACAGAATAAGGAGGTTTTTAACTGTCTGATGCACTTCCAGTCTAGTAGCTCCAAGTATCTGGATCCTGCCCAAGTGCACCTGAGCAGAACACCTGTTGTGGCAAAGAGCTTGACAACACACATAACTTTAAGCACATTAATTATCTCCCTTTTTCAAAGAGCATTACTCAGTTGAGGCAAGTGTCCTTGAAATGAAGGACATTCATATATATTCCTTGCTGGATCAGAACAGAAGTACCCAATATATTACAGGATTGCATTTGTGAAATAAGGCCTCCTTTATAGTTGCTTCACATACATGGCTGAAAACACGATCTCATATTACTTGATTCAGTAGTCAGTAGAGAAAGTTGGAAACTAGCCTATAAAATCACTCCTGTTGGGATATCAAACAGCTATTAAAAATTGAATTGATTAAGGGTTCAGTATAGTTCTAGAGAAAGGAGGTTAAAGACTTAAATATCTGCCTTCTCAATGGGTTGACAACTCAAAAGAAAGGCCAGCTGCTGGGAAGCTGTGTTCATAGAGTGTACATTTTTGTTTTTAAAAAGAAGTACGTTATCAAGTATATCAGGAAATTAACCTGAAAAATGGGTTTTATTTCTCTGTCGTTGTTTTCCCTGCCTCTTGGCTGCTCCATTCCAGCTGGAGCAAAATGCACGTGCAGAGGAACAGGGAGGCTGGGGAAAGGCAGAGATCGCTTTAGGATGAGCAGAGCACTCCTCTGGATGAGCCTGAGTTTGGGGCATAAACTGAATGTGCTGTAAGGCAAGCGTTCATCTTGGCTTTGTCTTTTTGGTGGGATAGGAGAAGACTTTCAGGTAAACTGCACCTCAGCGAAGCCACTGTCGGTACTCTGGGAATCCATGGCTATCATTGCTTTTCAAATAGCCCAGTGGAGCTTTGCACTGTTTCTCCTGGAGTGGACAGGCCATCCTTTGAACCATGTCAGAAGTTGACACCCTGTGACTGTAGCTGTGGTAGGTGGTACAGTAGTCTGCCCAGCAGGTCTAGGTTTAAAAACAGGTCGTTCAACTTTACTTCTACAAGGAGCCATGGTCTGGTACAAAACTTGTCTTACTAGTGGTGCTAGGATCTAGCTGAAGTTCTGGATAAACGAGGAGTCTGCCCTTCTGCACTGAAGTGGGAGATTCAATCTGATGAAAACACAAAGCAAATGCACAATTTGCATCATTGGCAAAACAATTTTGAAATTTTCATTGTTTTTTATTTTACACCTGCAGGGCTAGAGACTGAAGGAAAGATTTCATGAGGTCCCTTAAAATACCATCCTCTCACTCCTTGTTAACACAATTTCACAATTTCTTGTTACATCTCTCTGAGGGTGCAAGTTAAATGCTTCTCTTTGGCCTTGAGGTTTCTTATATCCTGTTCCTGATAATACGCTGGTTGGATTAGATAACCTTTAAAGGTCCCTTCCACCCCAAACTATTCTATGATTCTGTGATTGTCTGCAGTGACTTCTGTATAGGAAAAAACCCAACCTTAACTGGACAGAATCGTAATGAACCAAGAGTAAAAATTCAGCCAGATTTAAACCAAAGAGGAATCAAAACTGAACAAGGTGGATGGAGCAATGCTGAAGAGACATTAGAGCGCTTAGAACATGTTTCTGGGCTAGCCCCCACTTCTCTTTTCCAGAGTGGGCTGTGGGGAGCTAGGGGTGGTCTTGCCAAGGTCCTGGCTGCATGCAATTTGTGGGAAGGGAAGGTTTTGGGCAGGACACTCCTGCCATTCGAGTTCTGCACTGGTGTGGCTCTGCCAGCTTTAGTGCAGTTTCTCCTGGTGAAAAATCTCTGTCTTGTCTCAAGTTTTCTCTTCCTCTTCTATCTTTTGTTGCGTGTTTTTACGTAAATCAGAGATCTGTGTTTTTTCAGATTTTGTTTAATCCGTGGGTTTTTTTTGTTAATTCCTGTTCCATTAGTTATTGCATCCAAAACATGGCCAGCAACTGGGAATCCATTTCACTTACATGTATTTCATTACTCATCTGAGAACTAGTGTGTTCATGACCAATGCAAGTTCCCTGCTTGAGAAGAAAGGTCTCAGTTTTGTGAAGCACTGATGGTAAAGGTGGCCAGCCAGGATATAACCAGCTCTCACTGGCACCCCTGTAAGTTAGAGTATTCTTGGTGCCAAACTGTACTGAAAAATTTGAGAAATTTTTTCTTGCTTTTGAAATGTAAAAGAAAATGAAAGTAATTACTCCCAGGTTGATCTATAACATCAAATGCCTTTCTGGCTGAAAGTCAGACTGAAAAAAACCCCTTCTGCAGTAGTGCTGGGTAAGGAAAACTACTTAGTCATTACAAGCAACAGTAATATGAGACTGAATCGCCCTCCATCAAAAGGTTTTCAAAAATATAAAACTCTTCTCACAATATCTTCCAGACCATTCATAAGTAGCTCCTTAGCCATTATCCGCTTAGATTAATACTAATACATGAGAAGATTCAGTACATGTAGCATCACAGAAGATGATGTAAGATAAATCTTTGTAGTATTGATAGAAGCAGGTGATATATTGCTCCTTTGTGGATGGATTAATTTGTTATTGTAACAAGCCTTTTTTTCTGTCCCCCCCCCCTTTTTTTTTTTAAAGCCCCTGAAAGCCAAAGTACATCCATTCCTGCTATGGTGTTTTATTTTCTGGTAACAGGCATATTTTTAGCTGGATTGAAGTCTCAATTTCAACTGTTTGATTTATACCAGGACTTTATCAGGTTACTTCAGCTACTCGTATCAGTATTTATAATTCATAAATTATTCAGAGAGAAGGGCTGAAAAAGCTATGTGCAAAGGAAAAGCAAAATACTTTTGAGCTCTTAAACATCCATACATTTCAGAAAACCAGCTAAGTCCAACTACCAATATTAGAGTTGGGACTGCAAATGGGCGGAAGAGAAGGAAAAAGTTTGGTTTTTTTTAAAGAGCAATGCACAGAGAAATGGGACTGGAAAGGACCACCTGGGCTGAGGCCAAGTCCACTGTTTTGCAAGTACTTATGTCATATAATTGTTTCAGAAAGAGGATCACACTGCACCTTAAAACTAGAAGGGGTTCTTGTTCCTCTTTGGGGTTTTGTTACCACTTTCCCAGAAGATGGCTCTTCTGCCTGTCTCCTCTTCTGATCTCTATCTTAATATGTGATCATGACACATTGATGCTTTTTTTGTGCCCATGGTGTCCTGTAGTATAAATCATCATTTCTCCTAGTAGGCATTTATTCTCTGCTGTGCTTGTGGACAGCATTCACATCTCCTGAAGCCTTTGTTTCTCTTCTGTTTACATCCTTTTGGAAGAGGAAGCTGTCCATTTCCTTGATTATCCTAATCACCTGCTCTACATTCAAAATTTTTTTTTCTCTGTTTAAATACGACTGCCTAGAAGTACACTGCAGATTCTGCTTCTGTGGCATCTATGAGCTATACAATGGCACTGATACTTCCCTGTTTCTACCAGTAACATTTTACCTGATAACAACCAAGGACTGTATTTACGCTTTCCATCATGGCTCAGTCATCCTGTCTTCCATGAATACCCCCAGGGCCTTTTTCCCCTTCTGTCCTCACTGACTAATGAGTTCTCAGCTTAGAGAAAATACTTCTTGTTCCTAGTCTCTAAGTTCAAGGTGATGCCACTTCTGTACTATGCAATTTGATTCCATTTCCACTATGCCTGTTCTTGAACGTCTCAGGTTCTTCCCACGCAATATGCTAATACTCATCTTCACTGATGACATCCCTCAGCAAATGTCATAGCTCAGTCCTGTTTTTAACTGAAGTCTTTACACGAAAATATGAGAAGTGACTGGTTCCCACTGATGTTTAATCTGCAGCCTCAGTCAGCTCTGTTTTGCCCAAGAACTTCCTTTTTAAGCCAGACTGCTGCATTCTTTGTGCTAATCCCTACCTTCTTCTGCTTAATAATACTTCTCCATGTGGTATATCATCAAATGCTTTTCTCATGTCAAGTTTGATGAAGGCCCTGTGTTTCTTTCATCTAGAAAATGACCTATCAAAGAAAAACAGTAGGTTTAATTTGCGTTGTCATCCAAGCCATGCCCCCAATTGTTAACTCTTCCACGGGCTCTATTTTCTTTGTCTGCTGCTGCTACAGGCACTATACACAGGCCTAAATGTCTCCTGGCAAGAGAACTCAATTGCTCATTTAAAAAAATTCCTCACTAATTTCTAAAATACAAATGGTGGTGTCTTTTCATGCCCTTTAAGAAGCCAATTTCTTTCTTTTTATAGTCTGATGAAGGTTTGCCATCAAATCCAGGTTGTGGGAAGACTGGAAGTCGTGACCCTTCAGAACAGAAATAATAGCTTAGTTCTCTCATTCTTTAAAATTTAAGGCTTATTTAGGCTTCCAGATGAAGTATGCTTTATTGTTTTCTACCACTACCACATGGATATTTGTCTGTATCAAAGTGCCACAGTCAACTAGAAGGGCATTAGCTGATTATCTAGTTAAAAGACACCCAGTTGTGAAATAGCTGAGTTTTTAAATTATTTGTATTTTGTCTCCTGATAAGGTTTAAAGTGAAAAGTGGAGGTAAAAGAGTAAGTCTGAAATAGTATCTGCCCAGGCTATGCTTGGTTTTATCTAGGGCTCTACGCACCAGCCTTCCTGAGCTCCTAAATTCATTCTTTATTGCAAAAGAATGAATGTTATCACTACCTGTCGTTTCAGTCGTGCCATTTCAGCAAATTTACCTCTCTGAATCACTAACTGAACTCAACAAAAGGTTTTTATCTGCTGATAACTTTCCATCTGAGAGATTTAAAGTGCCAGATGACATTAGCTCTAGCTCAACGATGTTATTAAATTCTCACCTTAAATCTCACATACAGAAAGCTCTTGTCAGATCACATGAACGAGATGATTGCATTAGTCATACTACAAGAATGATAGACTCATTTCAGTAAGTTCACCGTATTCAGGTTGAAGTTTGATCTATGGCAGGACACTGCATATCTAACATAATGTGGTTTCTTTACTGTGGTGTTTTTACTAGTTATATTTTTATCATTATAATTTATATCCCCTTTTCTCTGGAGTATGCATTCCTTAGTGTCCTTGTTGCTCTTGTTAAACTGTGATCTGCTGCAGTACCCCCCCCACCCCGCCCCGATTAGTTTATTGAAGAGGTTTCTTCTGTTCATAGTTCAGCTTGAAACTAACTGTACGCCTTTGAAGTACAGTGTCCATGCCTTGGCCTCTGAATTACAAAACTAAATTAGCATGACTGACATTTTGCATGTGGGAATTTATGCAAGGATCTACTTGTGAAGAGTTTAAACACACCAGCCAAAACATTGATGAATTATGAATGGTTATAATTAAGTGGCTTTATTTATTCTTTTTTTTTTTATTTCATTTCACCGTTATTCTGGTTTCTCTTAACCTAGTAATATCCAGATGGCTTGAGATAGATAGATATTGAGATAGATAGATATTTTTTGTGTGTGTGTTGATCTTGAAGGAAACCAGTGCCATTGACTAGATTTGGGGATTAAAATGAATTTATCTACGGATTAAGAACTCCATATGCCAGTTTTAGTGGGTGTTACGAAGTAGGAATCAGCTAGCTACAGAATTCCTAATACACTTATATAATTTTATAGCCTAAATCATCTTAGTATCAGAGCTCTTCAGCAACTTGAATGTACCTGCAACACCCGTGTGAGTTAAAAGGGTTATCTCCTGATTCTCCTAATGGGATAACTGAAGTACAGAAAGATTAAACAGCTAAGTCAAAGCTAGTAAGAAATCTGCAGCAGACTCGGAGCTAAGAGATAGTTCTCTGGGTTGGTTCCAGGCCATTGCCTTGAACAGAAAGTTATTTCTCCCTCCTTGCATAATAGCCTTACTGAGACCAGCAGCACACCTCCCAAAATGTTCTGTGCGGGGGAGCTCCTTAGGCAGGGCAGAGCAGGGAGGCAGATGCCCGTCCTCCCTATTTTCAGATTTGTAACTCTGTTCACGGCACCTTTTGTTGGAAGATCTCAGGATACTTTACAGACCTGAATTGTGTCTCCCAGCCCTTCTGGTAATGACAGGAGGTTTGTAAGTGCAATTATCAACATTTTATAGTTAGGGAAAAGGGAAGATGAAGTGCTTGGTAAGTGTGTGTATCGCTGTAAAATGAATCTGTGCATGAGTCAGAAATCAACTTGTCCCGCGTCTCACCCGCTGGACCCGGCACCATCTCTGGAGGAGACCCCACCTCGCCAGTCGTGTCAAGGAAACAGCAGCAATGCTCAGCAGCGCAGCAGGGATCTTGCAGTTAATTAAGATTTGCAGATGGTTTAAGAGAGTAGATTTTTAAGTAACATTGGAGTATGTGTGTTATGCACAAGTCTCAGAAAATAGTGATGGCTGTGCTTCCTCTATATGACTTAACTCAGCTGCCTCAGCCTCCTCTTAGTGCTGGCATGTATTCCACACCAGCTTGTATTACAACCTTATTTCCCGTGACTCAGAAGCACAGAAACTGTATACCTACGTGCGTCACATTTGTGCAGTGAAAATATCAGTTGCGTTCTGTGCTGAACAAAACCAGATGTACTTATTTTGGTGTCTTTTTTGATGCTATAAATTCTAAGCAACACCACAAGGAAAATTCTAGGAGTCCCAGAGCACCAGCAGATGTGCCCTTCTGGTGCTGGGGCTAGACGTGTGCTTCAGCATGAACTGTTTTGTAGTCAGCCTTTCTTATCACCATTACCTTTCCTCTTGCTATTTAAATATTTATCCCTTGCTCTCTCCTCTTTTCAATTTCTTTATGTTGTATGTATCTAGACCTTCAGATCTAATAATCATAAAAAATCGTTTTGACTCACACCACTGGCTTATTCAGTATATTTTCCATCAGCCCTGGGACTCTTTGGTCTGCTAATAGGTGTGTTTCTCATGGGACCTTCCCTTTGCCTTTTATGTCATCTGCTGGCACAGTGGCCATTCACCAACTTAAAATTTTGTGTCTTGCCACTCTATTTTCTACCTTTCTATGTCTCTTTTATTTTTCCCCTGTGCAATTTTTTTCTTTAAAACTATTTTTTTTTTTTTTTAAAAAAAACCTGTTCCCTAACTCCTTTCATCCAGATCTGCCTCTCTTTTTTTTCCTTCTATCAGTCTTGATTTTTTATTTTGGTCTTTTGGCTCCTTTTTAGGGCTCTCTTTCAGCTCTAAGCCCCTGCCTAGTATCTCACATAGATCCATGCAAAGAAGTGTATTGGAGAACCCCCAATTATTGTGCACACTTGAAAGACAGCAAAGTGGCTGATGGCTCCTTGAGAGCCTTTCTTCACTGTGGGCTGGGGAGCTTAGAAGAAGCTGTTGCTCCTGAGTTTCAGTCCTTGGTTAGAGTACTTCTCCATGTCTCATAAGCCTGGTTTTCCCTCTCTCCTGACAGCCCCAGCTCTATTTTCTGCTTCATCCTGCTGCAGGACAGGGCAGTGAGAGACCTCATTTTTGATACTGTTTTCCATCAGTGTGACCACACAAGCTGGAGTTGGCCCTGCCCTTTCTTGATTTCTTGCCAGTCGTGGCTGGACAGGGGCCGTCCTGATCTCTTCTATGGCTCCATGTTGCTGAGAAGGGGCTTCCCTCTCTTGCAGCACAGTGCTGGGACCAGGGACGTGACTGGGACCATGCCATGGGCTGGCTCCTGCAGCACCCCGCTCCATCCTCCACATCCCGCCACCCCAGGATGATGCCTTTTTACCCTCTCTTCTCCAGCAAGAGCAGCCAGCATTCAGCATACCAAAATATCTGTGTGGGCAGGGTTAAATAGCTGCTGCCACCTTTAGAGCAGTAGCACAGTGGTGCGGGACCCTGCAGGATGCTATTTCTCCCTCCGCCTGGTTTGGCTACACGGACTGTGCTGCACATGGGTGGGCTTTGAACTTTGCAGATGAGCAACCTGATCCTTGTGATAGACACAAGCCTCTGCCCCGTGGTGGTGCGTGAAGCGACAGAGACCACGGCTTGAGGTATCACTGGTCTCGTGTGTGTAAACTGTGCTTTCAAGCTTTTTGGCCTTCCTGGTTTTCAATAGTGGCATTCTCTAAAGATTTTTCAGCTTAATGTACTGGCATTTATTTACAACTTCACCTTGACTGAGTTTAATTTTATTCTTTTGCGTGTAAAACACATTGTTCATGAAAGCAAGGGACTAATAGCAGACTAGAGCTAAGCCTAGTAAAAGCAGGTGTTACACAATTTGTCACCACATGACTCTGCTAATGCATCTTTAGTCCAGGACTGTAGTACCCCTGCCATGTTTTAAAGTGCAGAAAGATAAGCATACGCTGTACCCTGGAGTGCCTTAGTCTATAAATGTAATTCAGAAATATGGGAAACAGTGCTCTGAATCTGATGGCCTTTTTCGACACAATTACAGAAGCAGCATGAGATGTTGAACATTTGCAGCAAGGACTCACAGAGCAAATGGGAAGTCGGATGTGCGGGCTGTTAATTCAAGCCCAGATAAGCTTCTGACTAAGAGGGGTTTAACTTGTTTTTTACCTTAAAACGATGCTTATATGACAGCAGTTTTCCTGAGAAGACTTATTACAACCTAGTAATCTGTAGAGTCAGGTTTAATGATGAGGATACCTCACAATTTTGAATGGGTCTCTATAGACTTCAAGGATATGAATCTAAAGAAGTGTTGAATATCAAAATGTTTTTATTTGACCGCAGATGAAGACACATTAATCTGGAAAAATTGTGTGTGGTTTGAAATGAAATGAAATGGGCATCGGATGAAAAGGAATATTTTCTCTCAAGAGAAATACAGAAAAGGCATTCATTCCCCCAGCACCCCATTTCTGTCTGTCTTTGTCCTTTCAGGATCACTTCCAGGAAGGTACCAGGATCCTCTCTTGAGCACTCAGTGTCCTCAAACTCTTGCTGATACGAATGAGAATTGACGACTTTAAGTACTATAGAGGAGAGGTTTAACTCCAGGGGTCACAGAAAGGAAAGCGCGTGCCTGTGCTGCAACCTTCAGATGCACAACCTTCAGATGCACACACCAAACCACATTGGTAGAACAAACCAGGCAAGGTTGGGCTGGCTACTAACAATTTTTCAAATGGTTGAGCAGTGACAAATCATTCCTCTAGTTACCCGTTGAGACCTCGCTGAATAATCAGAGCCTGCAATATAGCCTGGAAATCAATAATGCCTGGCTCTGCGTATCTGCGAATAGTGAAGAACTAGACAGAGAGAGGGAGGGCAAAGCAAGCATCAGCAGATGCATCCTTACTGGGAACACACAATCTCCATCATTTTATGTGCGTAAAATCAGAGGGAGCTTTTTCTCTGATTTCATTCAACAACAAGTGGTTAGCTGGTGCATGTGACAAGTTGGGCTTATCTGGTATATTTGACTTTCTGTTTTTTAAAGGTATAGAAGCAGTTTGTGTGAACGCGTAGATAGAGAAATCTCAGTTTTTTTAATATGGTTCCTTTTGATCTTACCTGTTGGAAATAAATGATATGTAAGCAATTTTCCTGGTAATTAGTTATGACACCATCTCAGGAGAAGGTGTTGGGGTAGGCAAGTGTTGCAAAAAATTGCCAACTGTTCCTAGAGTCCTTTGATCTATGTGTGTGTGCAAATGAGCATTCATACAGCTGGATGGCAGCTCTCTGAAATAGTATCAGCAGAGAAATGGACTGCTCTTGCTCTTTGTATATTTATAAGTCATTCTTTTTAGTATTGATACCGTGAGCATTTTTTGCTCCCTCACTTTGTATTCAGCAAATAGCGTGAGAAATAAGATACTTTTTTTGCATTCTGATGGCATAAAGTTCTCAGGACTGGTTGCCTTTCGAGTGTTTATTAGTAGCAGATGCTGGACCTAATGTTACTTAGCTTTACTGCTCTTTTTCTGAAGGTACAGGTTGTGTAGCTACCAGCACTGTGTGTGCTTGACCTGGCACTTTCTTCTATAAAGAGCTGAGATTGTGTCCCCCAGGGGGAATCTCATCATCAGCCCCAAGGGTTGCTCTGCATTTTACTTAGCTGTAAGGACTGTGGTCCTTTCAAGTGCCGCTACCAAGCATGGCAGGTTGTCTTCCTTTTCCACTCGTGCCCTTCAGTGTTGCAAAGCCTTCTTTGGGAATATGGATTCCTGTGGACAGGGAGGTCTCTCCTGCATAAAGCGATAACAGACATGCACTAGGGCAAGCAGAAACACCATGTGGCCCTCAGTGTGAACAAAGCCCTAGGCCATGTTCAGAACCTCTTCAGAAACATTGAGCTCAGAGGGGCCATGTCTGTCTTGAATTTTGGAAAGATTTTGGCCCAAGTTTGGATGATGCTTTAAAGGGATTTCTGCAAGAGAAGCTGAACCTGCTGACTTTTGCCCTTCCTTAGCTGCGTGGGCCCTTCTTTAGGGCCCACAGGTACAGGGGTTCATGCTATCATTTGTCTTGGCTGTGGCTGTTTCTATGCAGTGCATACCTTGAGCCCATGCTAGTAATACAGATGCAAAGGAGAAAGGACATGGTGGCTGTTGGTAGAGTTAAGCCTGCTCTCAAATTTGCTAACAGCAGGGAAAAGGATGCTCCTGCCTCTGAGAAGTTCCTCTGTACACTTCTGCTTCCATCAATTCTTCAGATTTCACCCTAAAGATTATTTGCCTTCTTTTGCTATGCCAGGTAATCCCAGTGTTTAGCAATGAGGTATGCTGTTCCTGGCTGTTCCTAATTAATATATTTTAATTTGTCAATAATTAATGTGGAAATCAGGAAGAATAATGCCGTGGAGGCTGCAGCCTGAGATCTGCTGCCTGGCAACGGTGGATGTACATATCCATTATATCAGGAAATTAGAAACTGGAGCAAGAACTGATCTGACATTTTGTAAGATGATATAAATGGGCCCACTCAACAAACACTAGATATATGCGAGGATATGAATGATACGTGTCTGGGGAAAAGATATTATCTCTCTTATGAGGGTGCAGTTAATACCAGACATCAATTAAATATAGTTCATTAAAGCCTCTGGGTAATCTTATTTTTGGACTAGATCAAAGGAGCAACCTACAAGGACTGACAGAGGGGTTGTCTCGGTAATAATCTCCACTTTTTACATGTAGCATCTCTCATAGGATGGTCTAAGTGAAGCAGCATCTAGACTGTAACGACAATAACCTTTTCAGCTGGAGAGATGGTGCAGTGAAAAGTAATAATGGCTTATTATGTTTGAAGTAGTTGCATCAGATAGGTATATTGAGATATGCCAGTCATGATAGTAGTGCTGATATGATAATGGTTGGTTTATGCACTCGCTCCCTATCCTCAGAGCTTTGCCTCTGCCATGTTCATGTGATGTGGCTTTATCTAAAATATTTCATCTGTACAGAAAGAGTGACTGGAGCCAGGGAAGATTATGGTACTATTAGAGATAAGGAGGTGACATTTTCTTGCTTCTTCCTGCTCTGGCTAAAATATTCCTTTATATATTGAGAGATACAGTGTTTTAATGGAATCAGACTGGATGTTGTTTTCTTGAATTTGACCGGTTGTCTCCATATTTTGAATCCCAAGTGTAATGCACCAACTGCTGCTAGGAAATAAAGTAAGCATTCAATAGGGTAAGGTGTTAATGGCTATTGCGATGCCATATCTTATTCCCAGTTAGTGATGTGGCTGGCAGGCAAAGAGATAGAAGAAACAAATTTCTTCAACGCACCTGGAAGAAACAGGGTAAAGTTTGGCATGGAGCCTGAGTTTGCAGGGTAGCTTCTGAGAACACCTCCCTTTCCTATGTTCAGCTACTAAAACAGGCTCCACACTTGCATTTTGACATTAAAACTAAGTCCTTCTGAAAGCTGCCCCTCTTTTTTATTTTTCTGGTCTTTCTTGTGAAATCTGCTGTGGCTCCTTGCCTAAGTTTAATTTGTGTCAGAGTTGCTCCTGTGTCATGAAGCATGCAGGCTTGCTGCAGTGGTGTGGGCTTGGGGGTGCAGGAGGCAGCGAGGAGCCTGAGCATCACTGGAGGCAGGGGGGACCAAAGGCTCCCAAAGGGCTGCTGGAGGCTCTCAGGAGGGAGAGAGGAAAGAGGATGGGTTGCCTGCTTGTGGAAATGCTGGGCTAGCTGGTGTCATCCTTTCACCAGAGCGAAGGCTAAAAAGGAGAGAATAGAGAAAGACTGCTCAGGAAAGGGTCATGATTTTAAGTCTCTAGATGTTAAGACAAACAGTGTGCTGACCTTCACCAAGTATCTGGCTGAAACTGTAGCTCTTTAAGTGGGATGATTTTTCCAAGCTACTTTTTACTTCTTTGCTTGAACTAGAAGCTTTACCAGCACTCAGCATTACCAGCACTGGCACTTTAATTTGCAGACCCTGTTTGCAGTGGAGAAAAAGGAGATTTGCTGCTCTGGGATCTCCCCAGAGGTTACATCCTCCTCCTCCTCAGATCCCCCCCAAGGTGAGAGATCATTGGAGGGATGCTTACCAAGAGCTGCCATCCATGCAGCCCACGGTGAGGCCCTGTGGAGGAGCAATGCTGCCAGGCACTTCTGCTTAAATGCTGTGGTATTGCTGTCCACTTCTTCCTAACTCGCTGCCTCCCTCCTTTTCCCTTCTCCCTGCAGCATGGAGTCTCAGCCTTGCTCACTGTGTGGGTATAGTAACAGCTACAGCTCTCCAGAGCTTGACACAGCCTAAAGTATGTGCGGTTTCTGGTAGTGTAATTCAGCTAATCCTTGTTTGTATCTGGGGTTTTCCATTTCAGGGACACTCAGAATAGGAAGTCATGCCAAATACCATATAACAAGAGAAAACTGGAAATGCTGACTTACTAAAGGGATTATTTCCTACGGGCTGTTCATACCAATATGCATGGTGTTTGAGTTTTCTGCTTCCCACAACCCTCCCCAAAGCCTTTTGGGATCCTCAAATATCTTTTTCTAGTAATTATTCCGCTTTGTGGATTTGGGTCTTTTCTTTTCCACTACCTGTGTTAACTGGACAAACAATCATACCCCACATCCAAAGGCAAGAGATAATCTGTGGAAGTTTTTGTACTTGAGGGGGATATTCAGGATAGCATAAAAGCAAATCTTGTGTATACAACATGAGTCAAAGCAGAGGCATTTCCGAAAACCCCAGCTCTAAGCATCCCTATTAGCAAAGCTTCTACACTCTACTTAAAAGAGCTGGCAGTAATATAGCCGACTTCAAAAGTATAAAACGTTATTCTATTACCTGCCTTGTTGCACTATAGCTAGCATGGTTCTTTGTCGGGCCATGCTGTGCCTCAGTCCACAGCAGCTGTCAGCTCCTATGGTGGAGAAGATAAGAGAGAAACATATTTAATGGTGCCAGACTTTGGAAGGTGCCCAGCTTGCTCTCATTTTCAGGGCAGCTCTGACTCAGATTTCTGCTGTGGGGCTTTGAAGTAGCGGCGCTGGAAAACAAATGGTCTGCAGGGCTGCATCACCCTTTCAGAGCACAAGAAAACTTGAAGCTTCCTGAAGCAGGAGGATTTTAATTCTTCTGCCCCCACCCCTTCTTTCCTGGCAGCTTTTCTGCTGGTCCTCCCTGATGTTGTCCTTCAGGTTTATTTGCTCCTGTCTCCACATGAGAACCTGATGTTTTTCTTGCCAAAGCACTGTCCCTCGCGCTAGAGGAGGGTAAGCTAAGCAGGCTTTGCTGAACTCTGTTGAGACAGATGGACTCTGTAGCTCTTCCTGATGTCTCAGCTCCAGGCTTAGCCTTGGCCGCTGCTGTAACTTCTCACCACCTGAGGTCCCACTGAAACCTGAGTTCTTTATCCCTCCTATGTACAATTACATTAAGTCAGCATGGTTCCCCAGAAAATGCATGGACCAGAAAGGGGCGAATAAGACAGGAAAGTGTAGGCAGTGAACTAGTTATCTCTTCCATTTATACTTTTAACAAGATGAATTAAGAAAGGCACATTTAATAGCAAATCGCACTACGGCTTTTTCTGAAGCTTCTTTGCTGCGAGGCTGGGAGACACTTCTAAGGCTGGTGTTTTGATTAAACAGCATGCTACTGAAGGGCAGCTAATTAGTGAAGCCACGGTATTTTGGCTGTTACGGTAGGATCAATCACATATTGTGAAACTATAGGAGATGTGAGCATCTCTCAGTCTATTTTTCAAAATGCTTCCTTTTCTTCAGGCTGGCTAAATATGTAATTTCAGAGTTTATTCCAGTTCACAGCAATATCCCAAATTCTCACAGAATGTATATAATAATTTGCTGGTCCAGCACAATTTCTATAAACATTTAATCTCTCACCATTTTGTGTGCATGTGTTGCCTTTCCCCCCCCTGCTTGCATTAACTAGACATCTATTAATGAGCTGTAACCAAAGGGAAGAAATAATCTTCTGAAGTCTTGGCATTGGAGGCAGGATCTTTGAATGACATAAATCATCATGATGACTTGTTTAAATGATTAAAATTTTTCCAGATTAGTTTTTCAGTTTCTATATTTGAACCAATAAAAAATTACTGCAACTAAAACCCGTAAAATAAATGAGCATGCAAATATGATACATTCATTAAAAGATCCCCAGATCTTTATATCTCCATCAAAACACTGTGCAGTTATGCTGAGCTTGGTAAGTTCATCTCCTTACTCTGCCTTTCCAGGTTTCTTCTTATTGTATTAATTTTTCTTCATGTGCACCACTATTCATCTGGATTGACACCTCTGTAACATCAGAATCCAGATGATGACTGCTTGGCAGACAGTCTGTATCCATTCATGGTCTTCTTCTATTTCTCGTCTGGTCCCACTGTATATCTTAGGGGTCTTGACAAGCCTTGGAATAAAAAGTAGGAAGTATGACAGCAAAACCCTTTGTTATTGAATGCATAAAGCAGAAATGACGTCACAAGAAGCATCTGTATCCCCTTTTCCTTTGTTATAGATAGGGTCATTGAGACATGGGAAAATGATTCAACCTTGGTCATCCAGGAGGCAAACAGCAGAGCCGGGATGAAGACACAGGTATCCTGAGCTCTGATTTAAACTACTTCCTACTGGCCAACACTGCCTTTGAGGCCCTGTCATCTGGAAAATGTTTTTTTCTCTTACTCAGTAGGTAGCAGACCTTCACAGAGATCTGTGAGAGCAATCTTACTGAAGGCAATGAGGAAGGCTTACTTGGGTCTTATTTTCTTTCCTCAGTGGTAAAAACAAATAAGATCATAAATTCCCCCTTTCAAGATAGAGTTAATATATGGAAGTGTAAAAAGATACTGTCTTACTTGAAGAGCAAAAAATACATGATCCAAGAATGGGCAATGAATTACATGTGGGTGCTAAGCATCCTGCTCATAGTATTATAGCTTTGAGGATCAAGAAATTCTTGTCCTAGATACGTGTGCTGATTCACTGAGAAAATGTGCAGTGTTAAATCACTGTGTCATATTTCTTACCCACGCTGGGGTTAGACCGGAGGTTGCAAGCTGGGTTGTCAAAACAGCACACGTGGGATTTCACAACTGTGAAATCTGGCTGTTTTAAACAACCGTTCAAAATCTATCTTCACTTGAAAAAACTAGGAGGTGGGAGGATATGCCAGGGGAAGGATCACCCTGCTGCATGCTGTGTTTTACAGCTGTATTTCCCTAATCATCTTCTTCAGGCAGCCATCTGAGAGCAGGCCACAGATAAGGTGAACCTTTGGGGCAACCCTAAAGAGCCATCCATATGTTTTTATGTGATGTTTCAAGAACCCTAAGAAATAAGCAGCAAGCATTCACAGCACTAGAGCTTGTAATAGCAACGCTGTTGTGTTTAGCATTTCCACTGCAGAATACGTCAGCATTACTGTAAAAGTAATAGCAGATTATGCCCACAATATACAGTAGACAATTTCCTTTGATACCTTTTGGTGTAGAATCAAGGAGAGAGATTTTCAGTACTATCACAACCCACATGGGTCTCGTGATTCTGTGTCATTTTGTTCTCAAGAGGAAATAGCATGATTGAAGAGAATGACGCTGTCATGATGTCTTGAATTTTATTTTTTTTTAAGACTGCTAGGGTATCAAGATTTAAATGAAGACTAGTAGCAGAATCTACAGTCAGGAACTTGCCTGGCACAAAAGAGGACCTGCATTTTAACTGCAGAACTGAGGATTTGTTGAACTTGGGCCTCAGATTTCAGTAGTTTTGGGGTTTCTTTTCTCAGAAACGTTAATATGAATAACATTAGGTCAAGATACAAGTCTTGGAGGATAACGTGTTCAATATAAAATATGAATGAAGGCTACTTACTATTTTGGCAGAATTGGGTTGGGTACAACTGGTCCGCTACAAGGCATTTGGCCTCTGAGGTATTCATTAGAATATTGCCAGCCTCAGCAAAGATAGCTATTTAATGAGCATTGAAGGATGCATCAGTAATCTCACTGAATTTTCAAAATCTTCATTTTCCCAAAGCCAACGTTGTGAAAGATACTTCTACTCTTCTCTTTTACTGTTATTGCTAACAAAATTGTTAAGGATTTGATGGGTACCAAGACTGTTCTCTTTTAAGACAACACTGGTGCACAGCACTGAGATAGACGTGATGTGGTTTGCACTGGATTGGCAGCTTGCATTGGTGCTGGGTGCCTGGAGCAGCTCATGTAAAAGATGCTGCATTTAACGTTTCTGTGACCTCTTGCTGTCTGTTTCAAGTAGCTCATTGGAATTTTGTTGCTGGTCTTGCAGACTCAGGTAGAAGTTGTCTGGGTTTTTTTAATTATATTCTAACTTATACTTCAGGTCTTATTCCTCATTGCAAGTAAATGCATATTAATAGTAGGAATATTGTATGTCTGGCAAATGATGTCACAGCTGAAATCTTCACATGCAGGACAAAACAACTATTTGTGCTGAGATGGATGGATGATTATTACCTCTTTGTTTTCTTTTTCATTATCCTTTTGAATTAAAACCTCCTTGTAAAGCCATTATCCTTGCTTTAAACAGCTTTCTATATTGAATATGTCTCTGCCTCTTCTACCCTTTTTTCCTTTGCGTAGATTGAGTTCTAATTTTCTGTGATTTCTTACCTCTAATTTCCTTATTGTTTCATATTTGTACAATGTCCTGTTCATAAATTCAATATGAGTATACTGTATTTTGTTTCTCAAGTGCATGTAGCCCAAAAAGTAGCAGAAACCTTCTCTAAAAGCTATATTTACAGCTCTAGTGGCAAGCACTCTCCTCCTACACTGCAAAGCCGTGAAAAACTGTCAAGATGTGAGTGTGCATAACAATGCTCCTGATGGCTGGAGCTGGTTTATTTTTTAACCATGGCTTCATTTTGTCAGTTAGACCACATACAATGGGGAAGAAGCTCTTCTAATAAAACCCAGCAAAACACAGACTTCAAAACTACTTAAAATTGCAGCATCTCAAACTGCTCCACCCTGTTCTGCAGTGCTGCATAGAGTGGACATAGATGTAACAGGACCAAGAAAGACCAGTTGTGCCTGGGTCTAATTCCTTGCTTTTCCAGTTCTGAAATGATCAGGAATTTTCCTTCTACATGTGACAGTACCTGATGACCTCCAAAATTCATCCTACTAACCACAAGACTCACTCAAGGCCAAAAGTAAAAAAGCACCTCAAAACAAAGGAAAGAAGAAAAGCAGTGGGTGTCCTCAGTGTCATAGATCCCTGTAATGGCATTAGGTGTATTCCCTAAAAGTGGACAGTATCTCATAATATGGAGGAAAGCCAAAAACTTCTCCACCCCCTGTTGATTTCTTGCCAATACAACCCAGGAATGAAACATCCCTTCCTGTCTTTAATTTAATGATTGGTTTCACCCTAAACATCCAAGGCTAATGTATAGGTTTCATCCTGTACATCAGCCAGGCACTTTCAATAATGTGAAGCTAGTAAGGGGGCTAGCTTTCCGTAAGTCTTTCATTATGGACCAAATTCTGATACTCCTGCTCATAGTGGACATTTTACCATGGGCTGATTCAAAATGTGAAGCCAATGCAACCATTTGCCATGATTTCAGTACATCTGGAGTCGGGCTCTAGCTGAATAATCCTGTTAAAGCCAATGAGAGTTTTTGTGAAATAAGGTGTCATTAAATCAGAGTAAAGGCATTAGAATGTGGCTCTGTGTCATCTGGACAAATTACAAAATTCATTCAGTTCTGTATATGTAACATCTACTTGCAATGTAGCATTTGCATTTTCTGCAGTGTTTTCTGCACTCAGGACAGATAAAACTATGTCCTTGTGCTAAGGGGAAATATCAAGATACAACAAATGATCGGTTTAGTCTTTTGTTTGCATAAGAACTTAAGCTGAATATCCAATGGAAATTTAAAAAATCTGATAGTAGAGAGAGAAAAAAATAAAGCCTTTGGCTACAGTCCTGTTTTGGCTTCTGCATTTAAACTACTAGCGATATTAAGGCTGAATCCTTTAAAAACCTCTCTGATCTCAAAAGCAGCTACTATGAAATGGAGATAGGAGCACACGTCTAATACTGAGCTTCTGTCAAGCAGCTGCAGGTGTGATGCCTATTTCCTGCAGATATCTGTGATAACCATTTCTCCCTTGTGCCACGTTCTCTTCTAGACAACCTTCAGGTGACCTTTTTTTTGTCCCACAAAAGTAATGTTTGTTTATGGAGGCTTTGGGACATTTTAATGGGAAGTGCTGCTTTGATTTTGCAAAGGTGTCCCTGTCTAAAACAAAACTTCTTGTGCTTATTAGATGAGATAGCTTTCATTGGATAAATGAGCTTTCAGGCTGGTACCTGCTTGATACAACTGGGAAGTAAACCTGCCTGACCTTTCAGCTGAGGATTAAGCGGTCTTAAGCCTTTTGTCAGGCTTGTGAAACACCTCCATCCCTGGTCTGCCAGTGACTGATTTCTTAGGTGTTTATTGTATGCATGGAAGACAGGCCTGCAATCAGCCTCTTCTCCTCATGCTGTTATCCAGCCTTTTCCTTCTCTTGGGTTTCCCCAACTCTGGGATTGACCACAGAGATGGGTGTGCGGTTTAGGAACTGGGAAACAGCAAAAAATGCAGAAAATCTCCAAGAAGGATACACAGCATCAAGAAATGATAGCTACTACCTCCTTTGCTAGACAAATGATGGATGGGGAAGGAGGTTCATGGGAGAGTGAAGAAGAGTTAAATTCAGATGTTTGGCAATTTGGGAGATGGAAAATTATGTCTGAGCAATGTAAATGGGGGGAGCAATTAGAGGTGGGGTAAGAAAGAGTAAGACTAGTAAGGGCTGAAAGAAATGAAGGGGCACCAAGGAGAAAGGGTCAAAAATTTAAAGTGAAGAAAAGACATAAGAAAGAGGGATGGAGGTTATTCAAAAGCAGATTTTCACTTTTTCCTACACAATGTGAGAGAGAACTGGTTCTGAGAAAGCTGGTGCTTGAGAGAGGATGAGGAAAGGGGACACGAGATGGGAGTAGCAGGAGGGAACAGGTTTTCCACTGTCAACTTCTGTAGGCCTGACAAGTAAAACACCTTTTGCTTATCTGGAGAGCACATACAATTTGCGTAGACAAGTGTCATTGTTTGTTTTCAGCAGATAAATAAGTTTGCCATGGTAGGCAGGTATATCTGCTTAAAAGTCTGTTATGGGGACATTTACTCAACATCCCTTATCATCCCTGTCCTTCATGTTGTGAGTAGGTTACATCTTCAGCAAGGGCATCTTGTTTTTCTGGACCTTAATTGCAAAACTTGGTGGAGCATTTTAGAACTGACTTAAGAACTGCAAATGAATGTCACATGAGACTGGCATTTTTGTGGGCTGGCACAGTTCTCCAAGCACTTCTGTGTGGTCTGTTGTAGGATCTGTCAGTTATTATGAAAGAAGAGTCAGCTGTCAGAAAAAAAATGCAGGGCACAGACAGTTGGGTACTGACCCATCAGATTGCTGGATTGACAAGAAAGCATACAAAGATGCTTTTGATATTTTCAGGCTACAGTCTCACTGAATCACTCAGAATAAGAAAAATAATAATTTATTGGTAGCTTGTATTTGTTACAGTGAGAGAGACTTAAGGTCCTCTTAGGATGCGCAGAGATAGATGCTTGTGTGAAAGGTGCAAGAAACGTTTTTGCAGTCAATTAAGGATGAGCACCTCTGTAGAACTTTTCTTCTGAATCTCATCAGCAGCTAGTTCATGTCCTGGAGCACAATCTCTTACAGTTTGTGTAAACATTGCTTAGTTTAGCTAGTGTAACAAGAGATTAATATTTCCTCCCGTTTCTGGTCATTACTCTTGCATAAGTGTGAAAGTCAGTCTTGATTTGTATACAGCAGTCAGTAGCGCGTGGCCCTGTTACTCACGTTCTGCTAGTCCGTTAATGGAGAACAGCATTGAATGTAGGATGCCTGCATGATCAACAAATTGCTCTGGCTAATCCTCCGTGCATTGCTTTTTAACAACAAATAGCAGTCAGTCAAGAAATGAGCAAAACAGCTACAGATAGACCAGCTTTTCTCCTCATTTTACAGATATTAGGAGGCACTTTTGTTCTTTTTTCCACGTACAACCTTCATTTTGCTGCACAGCTTGAAATGCTGATGTTTCAATATAGGAAATACTGATTTGCTGAGTCTGATATAGAATTTTCTGAAACTTGTTTTGGGGCATGGACATTGCATCATCCATCAGGGAAATCAAGCTAAACTCAGGCCTCAAATCTGTCTTGGCTCAAAAATGAAAAAGATCAGCAGACCTAAGTCCCCAACAGCAGACATTTATTTGCCTTATGGAACTGCTGAGCAGTTGATAGACCTGAGAAATTGGTATGCCACAGGGAGGAAAGGACCAATATATTTCCTAGTTGGAAGCTTTGTTGTAAGTATGGGCATACTTTATAAAATCTCATGCATTTTAGGGTAATATACACCACCTTCAGCAGTGTTTTTATGAATGAAGGAGAATGATAATAACTCTAAAGCCTTTCCAGCTTGTTATGGATCAGTTAGCAGAATCTGGAGATTGAAAGGATTTACTGGAGGGGCCTCTCTCCTCTACTCCTCAACTTCTACCGTTACTCTAATTTCAGTGCTAACTCCCCAAGTGTTAGTTAAGTGTCCTAAGCTTCAACAGGGAAAGTTTGTAGAATTTGTGTCTGAAACTCATCTTGCATAACACCTGTGTTACAGCATACAGTGACAACTGATGTGATACACATTGATTTTTCAGCTCATGGCCTCTTGGCTGTCAGCACAAACAGATAATTAGGGCCACTATGCAAAACACTTGGGCCTCTAGTGCTTAATACTAGATGAACTGGCTTAATGCTTCTGATCTTGTGTATGCAAATAAAAATGTTTAGTGACCTCTAGCTAAGAAGAAGATATCTTTTCCTCTTGGACAATGACCTGGTCACTGTTGTTTCTGATTGCCAGGTCTGACTGATTATTTTCTTTGGTGCTGAACAGAATATTCCCAAAAATTGCCAAAGGGACCTTGGCTGTCCCATCTTGTTTTCCAATTCTTTTTAAAACAGGTGGGCAATGTGTCCAACCAATGTAGAATTTGGTTTTAAGGGAAGGGAGGCGCTCAAGGAGAGCTGCCCCATGCTGATGTAATGCAACAAGGAGAGGTATTCAAACCAGCCTTGAAGAATATGTTTGAAAAGTCGTTTTAGGAGATGTATGCTCTAGTATCAGAAGACCTGTGTACCTATCCCCCACCTTCAATAGGTTTAATACCATCAGGACCCCAGCAAACACTGCATGTTCCCAGACGGTGTAATTCAAGATCATAGATGCCTGTTCGTTAAGTATCTCTCTGCCAGTGATTGCTGTTCAGCATACAGCTACACAAATGCATTTGTTTTCTCTCCTCAACTCTTCACACTTGCCTGTTAGTTTCTGGTGGATTGATAGCAGAAAACTTAGCCTCTGGGAAGTCACACTGTATGCCCAGTCACACTGAGGTGGGGTCCCTGTAGTACTTCTTAAAAAAACTTCTGAATATGTTTCTCACATGAAGATCACAAACGGGTTTCACTTGTGAGGTGGCAATAACAATCTCTTTGGTCTATCTTCATGATATGTCATGTAGTAAAGAGCTGAGCTAATGTTCTCCTCCCCCCTTCCTGGATGCTTTACCCTCTGCTGGTGTTTCTCCTGTTTTTCAGTTCTTAATGTGCCAAAGAGAACAGCTCGCTTCTGACAGTGAAATCACATTTGCAGGGACTGACAAAAGAAAACATTTGTCCTTATCTAGTTCCTGAAGACACCAGCTGCACAAGAATGTGCCATGCTGTATATCAGGTTTCTCAATTGTCCCGTCTTACCTCGTGGACAGATTGTCTCTACTTCCTCACACCCTTTTCCTCCTCTCCCTGGCATGGGACAGGGTGAAACAGGTCAGAAAGATGTACTGTTTGCACTGCTTATTTACAGCCCAGAGGAAAACAAAGGGAGAACCAAGCAAATCATGAAAGATTTTCTGTCACACACAAACCAGACTGGAACTGTAACACAGCCAACATGCTTAAATCCAAAAGACATAGCATTTTGGTGAAGGAGTGGGATCAGAGAAGGAAAACGTTCAGGTCTTAAGCTTAGCTAAAGAGTCTGGTAGAGATCGGAGCTAGTGTAGGTTCCTCCTCCGCAGACAGCAGCCAGCTACACCAGAAAAGCGACAGCATCGTGTGGTGGGAGCAGGTGTTCCAGATGTCAGAGAGGGGCACTGGTTCTCCCCCTGCACAGGTGTAAACCAGCACTAATGCTGCCTCAGAGTGACAAACAATATGAGGGGGATATTCAGACCTGAAAGTGAAGCATAATCTCTACTTAGAGATGGAGATATTTATGTAGACTAGCCAAAAGGGTGCTATGTTTGAACTGAAGCTACGCTGTTTTCTGAAACGCTGCCTTCAGCTGTCTCAAAGATCTCAAGGCAGTGACAGAGATGAGTAACTTATTTTGCCCTCTTTCAAACACAATCTGAGCATGAAGATTTGCATTGCGTTTTGGAAACTGTATGGGAAAAGGAGCGTGGGTGCAGGATGACAGAAAAGAATGAAAGAAAAGGAACTGAGTAAAAACTAAAGCAGTGATTGGAGAGCACGAAGAACAGATTAACAGACTAGAAAGATAGAGAAACACAAGGAGACACCAAAGACAGATACATGCCATATATAAAAAGTAAAAACAGGTCAGATAAAATATTTTGGAACAGAACAGAAACAATGGGCATTGCCTAAATTCCTATCTCCAGGCTCTGCGGTTTGGCCTATTATTGTATTTTAAGTATTAGATTTGTATAGTGGGCAGGTAGTTACAGACATAAACCCTGGTTTCTAAATATCTTTGTGATTAACACCTTTTCCTTCAGGGTCTATAGTCTTTCTTTTGTTTCCTCCTCCCAGTTCCTTCCTTTCTTGCCTCAGAGAACCTCTCTGCATTACCTAGTTTCTGAGCAGCATCAACAAGAAACACGTTGTTTATCTATCACGATGAATTAGCAGAATAGCCAAGCACCTTCACAAGATCCTATGAGTTGACACATGGTTACACGTATGTATAATCTATGTGTAAGTTGTCACTGCCAGGAGAAGGAATGTATGAACCACTAGTCCTTACTGCTCCTCTAGAATTGTCATTTAAATGAACTTTTCTTGTAAAAGTTTATTACATTAAAAGTAGAAAGAGATGGAGAGAAATTTCACCCAGTTCTCCTGAAAAGAAGATCTTCCAGCAAAATGAGAGGTACTTAAACATGGATTTCTCTAAAGCAAAAAAAGTATTTTCAAACTTTCTGCTGGGTTGCTTGTAGGAAAACAGTCTAGCATTTAGTATCCCTGGGCAGCTAATCCTAGCCTTTTGAGAGATATGAATAAATCAGTGTCATTATGACCATCTTACAGGTGGCTAAGCTGAAGCAAAGCTTTCACTCCTTGGAGACCATAGATATAGTCAGTGCTGTACATACGCAATCTTTGATCGTGATACAATACCTGTTTTAATTCTGAGGATGGCTAGAGCATTTCTGATGTAAATGCAGAAGAGTTTGATGCAAGAAAGCTTGTACAGCATGGTTCATCTTGCTTAGAGCCAATTAAGAATTAGACAAAGAATTTATTTTTTGAGCATGAGTCATTTTGTTTAAACATTAAACTGTAAAATCAATCTTCTGAGTATTTAGTCATTATTTCACAGGAATGGAGATTTATTTATAGTCTCTTTCATTAAGCCCCTTTACTATCCTTGCCACAAATTATGACAATTTTCAGAAGGTCATAATAACTTCATGCATTTTTCTTCCCAAGCACATGCAAAATATATTTACTTACATGATCTATGGACTGGACCACAAGCCTGTGAATCAGGAGGTCCCATTTCTTATTCCTGGTGTTGTCTTAGACTCCTTATAGAGTCTTGGGCAAATCATGTTGCTAAAGATTGTTGTATCTGTCTAGCTTTTATGAGGAGGTAGATCCGTGGAAGGACCAGACTTTTGCTAGAGAAGGTTTGAAAAAAAAAATTCACCTTTTATTTGCATAAGTGCTCATTACACTGGTGAGGGGATTGTAATTTGATCCTAATCCTATGAGTTTAAGGGTTGTTGTGGAGAGTCTTTAATCATGACGTAGCTGCAGGAATGGTGATACCCATGTCATTTTCTTCTGCAAGGCTTAAGGAAGTCATGTTTCAGAAAAGATTCTTGTTAAGCTGTGGAAAAAGAGGACTATTGTCCCTACTCATGGTCAGGCTGTAGAAAATATGTCACTACTGTCCACAATTCTCCATCTGGGTTTTTATACCAAGCTCAATGTACAGTGAAGATCTGGACCAGGAAACATGGTTCCACTGTGTCGTGTCTACTGAGCAGACCAAAATGGAGTTCTTTCTGCTGCCAAACTGGAGATCTTTGCTTCTGCAGCTCATATGACAGAAATCCATTAGCCTCTACAGGCAAATTCACATTCATTGTCTGTTGGCTTGTATATGTGCAACTGACTGCAAAACTGAGATGTATGTCCCAGAAACAGAACACCTTTTGTATGGATAAGGTGGGAGACTGGGTGTTGACTGCCCACTCTGTTGATTGTAAGTATGCAAATCTGAATTGGAGAATAATGTTTGGCCTATGGAATTTTGCTTGAATTTAACACCCATGGCATCAGGGAAGCATACTGAGAGGAAATTGTTTATTAGACATATGCTATGTGTGTGTTTGTGCATATGTATTCTATGGTGGTGCTATATATAATTTTTGTATATTAGCTAGATGTGGATGAGAAGGATGCTTCTTTGAAAGGTTTAATTTCTTTGCTGTTGAGAGACAGAGAATGGATCAATTTACAAAAAGAACATACAGTAACAGTAAATCAAATTGACAGTTAAAAAAACCCATAAAATTTCTAGCACATTAGCAAAGCATTATGTATCTCATTACAGACAGACTACAGGAATAGAGCAATGAAAAGATGGCTAATTACAGATGCTCAGAGTACTTTGTGCAGATTGGATAGGATAATGAAATTAATCAAGTATACATGTTGAATTAGCCCTCAAAGGTCAAAGAAAAATAGGCAGGACATGTGTGAAACTCTGATCTTCTCAAAAAAGCAAGTACACTGTACAAATTAATGTCTGCATCAAGACACTTTGCTAGCAGTTGACAAGACTTTCACACATGCTTATGTCTCCCTAGGTGTATTAAATCTCCTTTTTTCAGAAAGAAATTATGGAGTGGGGAAAGAAGCATGTGACCCCTTAAAAAGGACATCTGGAAGTCAACCAAAGAGACCTTGTTATCAGCCTTTTTGATAAAATGCTTAAAACTCCCTCCGCCGCCCTGTCTATTAAGAAAAAGGCAACATGACAGTGAACTTGGCAGAATATCGAATCTGAATGTGTGTGAGACTGTAACACCCCCAACAGCTAAACTACTTCTGTTGCTGAGAAGCCAGCAGAAGTCTCTCCTGAATTTGTATCTATGGGGAGCTTAAAAAAGTTTTTAAGCTCATGTGCTTTGTTGCTTTTGTCATTGACTCAGAAAGTGTCTTCTGCCTTAATTTGATTAGAAAGACAAAGGGAAGATTTTTCGTAACTTCTCAAGTTATATATCTTGCACATATAATTTTACATCTTTTCTCAAAAGATTCTCTGCTAATGCAAAAGACCTGTATTTTGTCACAAAGAGAGCTTTGCAAAAGTCAAGTTACTATAACAACCAAGTACATCTTTCAATCCAAGAACCATGCTCTTATGCTAGTCTTCCTCTTTCTTTTAGAATTATAGAATCATTTAGGTTGGAAAGGACCTTTAAGATCATCAAGTCCCACTGTTAACCTAACTCTGCCATAGTCTACCACTAAACCATGTCCCTAAGCGCCTCGTCCACACATCTTTTAAATACCTCCAGGGATGGTGACTCCACCACTTCCCTAGGCAGCCTGTTCCAAAAGGCTGGATAACATAGAGGGATACCTTCACAGATGCACACCAGGTTTATATAGACTTTAAAAGGTTCACAGTTTGGACATATGTTTGAGACATCCAACATTATGCACACACATACCTTTCTTCATCTCTACAACTAATCTAGAAATGAAGCAAGAATAGAGGAAGAAATTTGTCTTGGTTGTTTCTGTACCAAAATACCTACTTTCCTTTCAGTGTGATCCTTCTGAAAAGCCAGTGGAGAATATTAACAAGGATCATCATTGGATGAACTGCATTATTTACCTGCTGGCATGGCTGGGATCCCACTGTGCCTCTCCTTTCCCTTTCTGTGCTGTAGCTCCTCGGAGCTGTTGCCAGCTGATGGAAGAAGAGCAGTCTTCAGACAACTCTCTATATGCTGGAGGACTAACTGCAGCACTTTTCAAACCAGAGGCATAGAAAAAATTGTGTAAATTATTATCTCCCCATTTTCCTCACAAATTACTCTTAAGTCCTTAAACATAACTAAGAATTTGACCCTCTAACTCAAATAAGAAAGCACAGTGTAGAATAGTTTATAACCTATCTGTTTGCTAAGCACTGTGTTAACTTTTAACTTTATACTTTCCTGTCTGAAAAAATACCGATAGTCTTAGCATTGCATTGTCAAAAATGAAAAAATAGCACAGATGAATGCACACAAAAAGGCAAAGCATACAACTCAGCCTTGATCCTCTCTCCACTTCCATCTGTTCTCCCCAAGTAAATTATTACAGTGTGGGCTCTCTACTTAAAGTGCTGCTGCTTGTGAAAGAAAACAAGCTGGGGTAAGCTATTAAGAAAATAACACTATTTTGGTTTTAAGGCTAAAGTGGGGAAAAAATAACTTCATTTAGGTCACTTGGAGATTTTTAAAACTGGAGTTGGTCTTCCCTGGTGTCTATTAAATGAATAAAATCCCAACCTTTCTGCAGAAATCTGTCAGAACTTCAGATGAAACATTTTTGATGTATGCCATAATGATTGGTTTGGAAGTTGTTGAAGGCAGCAGGAGTGAAAATACTGGGGGAAAATTCTCTCCTCCAGGGCTGGCGTATGCTGGGGAGAGTCTGCTGCAAACAACGGTTATGGTAAAAGAACTTTCCCTGGTCACCTGAAGTGCAGGTTGAGGCTTGAAAAGCAAAAGTGCCTTTATATGGCATCAGAACATTCTGGGTGAGTTGCTCCATGTTGCTTTGTGTCCCTTTGTCAGCCAGGACTGTGGCCTTCCTTTGTAGTGGTGAGCAAGGGATTTGGAGGGGGTGGTGGTCATAAGTGAAAGAATGAAGAATTAGGAAAGGATAGCTAAGACCTGATCTTTTTGTGCTGGACCACTGCT
>NW_010972519.1:573292-574206 GCF_000737465.1 Haliaeetus leucocephalus
GTGATGGTCTGACAAATTCAAATGTCTCAAACATCCGCTAAAAGAGCTTTGGTGGACAAAACGGCCTCTGTAAAAATGCTGGAGTTTTGTGAACAGGACAATGTGGACAGAGGAGAGGGCCCCACGGAGGGTGGGAACACACTTCTCCAAGGCCCCAGTTCCTTATCTTAAGTGACCAGGAGAAGGAACACAATTTATGCCTTCCTGGAGGAAGAAGGCCCCATGGAAGTTGGGACTGTGCTTCTATCTTAAGTGGTCATACCAGCAGGAAAAGAGAAGCAACTCCACAATGAACACCCCCCCAACCAAAGCTACCGATTCCAGTGAACCCCAGGTGTGGGAACTGCGCATGTTGAGATCATCAACTAACACACTATAAAAGAGGAGAGAACGAATCCTCAGTGCGCGCCCTCCGGAACTGGATCTCTACGCTGGCTGGACCAACGCTGGACCCAGGGCTGGTGAAACCCTTCTCTTCTCTCTTTCTTTTTTCTCTCATTCTCTCTTTTCCTTCTCTCTTTTCCACAGTCCCTACACGTCATCCTTTGAAACATAAACCGTTGACCAAGTCTGAGACTAGGAGTGGACCTAGCTGCCCCTGAGCTCCTCTTTGAGAAGGAGTCCAGAAAGCAAGGGGGTCTGCTCTAAACCTCGTGACTCAACGGAAGGGCTCTCCTTCTGATACATTTCCTGTTCCTTTTTCCATTTCATTTTTCTGTACTTCCCTCCTCTTCTCAAACAGTGGCTTAATGACATGTTGCAAGGTTCCTATTGATAAGTTCACGTGTACTTGGGCAAGGTTAGCTAGGCTGAATAAATGTTGATTGTTGTTTGAACTCCCCTGGTGTCGTTTCACCTTAATTCTGACAAAGGAAATCCACGAACCTGAGTCGCTCCAACTTTGGGACGTGACA
>NW_010972519.1:574216-580382 GCF_000737465.1 Haliaeetus leucocephalus
CACTGCTAGAGGTCTGAAAGAGGAGCCTAGTGCCAGTGGTCAGTCTAGTGAGAGCATGCTTATTAGATAAGCAAAACAGAAGGAAATCATCTGGCAGTATTTAAGATTTTAGGTCTGTGAAGATACTGCATTTCCTGAGAACTGTGTGAAAGAGGAAGAAGTAAGGACCATGTCCTCATACCGAGTTGACAAAGGAGGTGGGAGTGAAAAAAGGGAAGCTGGAATATTGTTTTCATGTTACTGCTGGTATAAAAGATGAAAACCAAGTTGAGACTCTTGCCTGGAATAATACTGAGAAACAGAGAAAGAAAAGAACTGTTAGAACTCATTCAACACTAGTGATCCCAGATAACAAGACTGTAATATGCTTTGTACTAGAAACCAAGGAGTATAAAAAGTCCTTGACCAAGGAGAAGCAGGATCCATGTGTGCTATTCCCTACAGAATGGCAGTGGGACGTCAGGGGTCCTGCCTTGAGAAAGGCACTGTGATTCTGGATTGTGCTGGGAGAGAAATTCCAATACAGAAGGGGAAGCATTAATGCTTCTCTGCAAGGGATGTGGAAGTCTGTGTGCTCTTCTGATCACCTGTACTCAAGAAAGATAAATTCAAGTTGGAAAAGATACAGAGAAAGGCTACTAGAGTAGCTGAGAGAATGGAGAGCCTTATCTTATAAATAGAGATTGAAGGGACATGCTCTCTTTAGATTAGCTGTATTAAGGCTGAGAAGGGATGATTGCCATCTACACACACATCAGGAGAGTAAACACTACAAAGGGATAAAAACCACATTAAGACAAAGAACAATGATGGCAAATGAACAAAAGGTCTAAGCTGGCTGTTAATAAGCAAAATACAGAAATTAGAATAAGGTCTTCAACCACCAGGGCAATGTGGAAAACCCCTTCCCCTGGGTTTTAAAAAGAGGTTTGACAGGCTTACGAAAGGAATTATTTGACACATTGTTTAAGATTTAGAGTGCTGTGCCTGATGGACCAGACTCACCTGCCTCATCCCATGTTCCCAGAGTGAATAGATGTGTACGTCACAAGCTGAGATCTCTGCCGTCCTTATGTAAATCTGGAAACATAATAGGTTGACTAATCAGAGCCAAAGAAAATAATTTGTATGACCACTGACGTTAGTTTACAGGAGAGATTATTGAAAACAATGTTTAGCCTTAGAGAAAGGCAGGCAAATAACAAGAGGAGCTCAACTGTCCAGAAAAAGAAAGGATCAAATGAGACAAGCAAGTAGGGGAAAACAAGTACAAGGGCTTAGGATAAAAGTTTAATGGTAGCAAGGCAGAGACAGACAGTCTGAGAATGCAGATGTCTTGCTCTTGAGTGTGGGTGCTAAGGAAAGTGATGGAATGAGTCAGGCTTGGCCACCACTCAAGAGTTCATAAAGTGGGAAACAGGACAGCTTTATGAACTGTGGCTACTACCATCCCAGGAACTAAAAATGAAGTAGAGTGCAGAAAGGATTGATGATAATCTTAGTGTGGCCCTGAAGCTGTGCTCAAGTTGAAACTTCCCTTGTATAAGAGTGGTTTAGATGCCAATTTGTGCTCAGGTAAAAACTTTGAATGAATTTTATAGCATGGGTGGAGAGAAAGCTTTGGATTGTGTTATTTCTTGGTATGGGCTGAAGCATATGAGCTGCTGCATGGAGTTTTCTTGACCAAAGTTCACTTCAGAAATAGATTATCTACCTTTGCAGTAGATAATGTTGAGTTGGTAAGTTGGCCTCAGAAGTCCCCCTAGAAAGTCTTATGTAGTATTTGGCAAGATAAGACAGCACTGGTGGGCAGTCATGGAATAACACTACCATGCCATCTGAGCTACAGGTGTGGTGGCTCTCTGGCCTGCACTCCTTGGATAGCATAGTGACAACCATGGAAGATGTTTTCAATATGTTTAGAGAACTTACATCTCTGGCAGATCCAAAGTGTCTTAGTGGAGCTGCTGGCTGAAGGAGGGGCCAACAGCCATTACATAGTGCATTAAATCAGTGACCAGATAGATTTCATCTGCCCTGTGGCCCAGCTTCAGTGTAATCCTGGCAGTACTGATACGCAGCAGCACTAGATCAGAGAAAGGTGAGTAGATGCTAATGCTGTGGAAGGAAACCATTTGGAGGCTAGCAGCATATGCAAGCTGCTAGCAAGAAAAACAGCAGAGTATCTTGCCAAGATAACCCAGTACAATAAAAGATCCATAGATGAACACGATCAAGCATCTACAGCGTGTGTTGCCAAGACCTCAGTATGTTGAAATGAAGATAAAATGATAGCTGGAAAAGACATTACTGATGGAAGGTACCAGCAGCTACAGATAACTTCCTCAGTACTAGAGGTAGCTATGTGGAAGAAGACAGACAGCATACAGGTATTAGCCTCTGCATTCTTATCAGGAAGATGCTGGTAATCCACAAATGTACTGAATGGGCTGTGATACAACAGGATTCATACTGCAGGTGTAAACAGAGCTCAAAAAGCAAGCAGCACAGGAGAATATGTTGTAGGATTATCTGTGGGTGCAGAACAGGATTTAGTTTAAAGGCGTGAATGTGAATTTCAGTGGGGTTGGGAGTTAACTTCATTAGGTGGGTTAGAGTTTACCACTCTAAAAACTTTCTTTTAAAAATTCAGTGTGACTCAAACTATTTGTTTCTTTCTTTCTTTCTTTGCCCAGGATTTTGGTTTGATGACTGAAATGAAAAAATAAATCCATTTCATGCCCAAATTTGAACTGGGAGGACACTTTGGGAAGGAGTCTGGTCAGGCAGCTAAAAAAGTTAGATGCATCGGAAATGAGACAAGCTTGAGAGCCTTTGTCTGGGATATTTCTGAACTCCATTTTGCACAGAGTGAGGTAGGGTTTAAACAATTCAGATGAAACTTGGTTAGATATTGTATATGTTACAGTTAGTCTCAGCTGAATTCTGTATTGTTTCACTTGAAGTTGTATTTTAGTGTACTGGAGGATCAGATTTGTAAAAAACTCTTTCCTACTTAAAGGAATGAAATGAAAAAGACAGGGTTTTTTAGAATTGATCAACATCCTCATGGTAAACTTTTCTGCAAATATGGCTGAATATTTTGGTCTTTACATAACAATAGGTCTCTTCTGAAAATCTGTCTTTAAATACATATTTCAAAGGCACAGAGGTTATAGCCCTTTCTGTAAACAAAGTAAACTTGTTCAGTGCTTAATCTATTGCTACCAAAGTCTTGTAGACTCCAAAGTTTGTAGACCCCAGAGTCTTACAGACTCTGGAATAGGGTAGCTATATGCAGCCTCCCTGGTGGGAGTGACCTGTGCCATAAACTTGGCTTGGGAACTCTTTGAGAGCACCTGGTTGGGCAAAAGGCAATTGCTGCCCAGTGTCTGTGAGCCTTCCCAGACTCTCTTTAATGAACTTGCAGGGATGTAGCCCCAGAGGCTAAACTCTGAGTTGCTGATGGTGGTTTTGGTTCAGTTCTTGCACTTTAATACCCCAAATTGTGCTCTAACCCAAAACAAAATAAAAATTTCAGGATTACAGCCCTGTGTACAGCTGGGGGAGGAAGAAAGCCCAGAAAGCTTTGATAAATATATTAGATGGATAATTGTTCAGTTTAGTGCTTGGTTGCTAACAAAACCAGACACATATGGTAATAAGGCTGTGTTTCTACTATTGCAAGACACTTTGGGACATTTTGAATATGCAGGGTGCAATGGTATATTAAACCAAATTGTAGTTCTGTAGTTGACAATTTGGCTTTGTTAGCATATACAATTTGTTTTTATTGTAGCAGTGAAGAGGGAAACATTTTGATAATAATTTTCCTTCGTTATCCATTTATATTACTTCTTCCTACTCAATATTTTATTTTTATTTTTTAAACAAAGCAGAAAGCCTTTACAACCAAAGGGGCTAATTAAAAAAAAGTAATCCCAGTCTGATTAGTTTTGTTTTCAATAATATTTAGCAAGGAGAGTGTTGGCATAAGAACACAACTTCAGTATCCATCAACTCTCCACATATTCCAGATATTTTTACAGAAAAGCCTAAACATGTTATTTTAAAATCTGCGTGATGGTAAAAAGTTACTGTGCTTGTGATTCTCTCAGGATCTGAGAGAGAGATGGTTTGGAAGGAATGATAATATCTTTTATTAGGTCAACTGATATAATTGGAAAAAAATAAAAAGAAGCATGTATGAGATCTTGCTTGTTTTTTCTGCAGTGGTATCAGTCTTGTCTAATAAATGCTATTGTTTCTTTCTTCAAATCTTGCCTCTTTTAAATCATAGACTCTCCTCCATGAAAAATCTTACTAAGATACTGTTTGTGCAGATTCTCATGTCCCTCAGCCTTTTCCATTATGTTCAGCTGTGCCTAGATCTGGTCATTTTCTTTCAGAGCCCACTTCTTCCTTCCTCAGCCGGATTTTGGCCAGCTGCATGGGTGGCCATGGATAGCTCTGCCCCTTGCTTTCTGCTGCTGATGCCCTCTCTCTGCCCTGTCTTGCTTTTTCCACAATTCGCTTCCTCTTCCCTTTTCCTAGCGTCAGCCTCAGCAAAAAACACCTTTTCTGTTGTCAGTCTGCTTATCCACTACCTCCTCTGCATTTGTCTCTAATCTGTAGGTAGGAGATGTGCCAGGAGAAGAATGAAAAGTCCTTTTAGTTATCTACCCTTACACACCAAATTTGCCTGTGCCCATGCCTTACACCCCTACTGTTGGCCCGCTGTCCCCCATAGGGATAACTGTAAGCAGGTCAGATCCTACTAAATCTATGGCTGGGAGATATCTGTCTAGTGCTCTGGTGCACGCTTAACGTGCCTGATGGTGGGTCCTACCTGCCCACAAGGAAGGAGGCGTTGCATGTGGGGCCTAAATCTGTTCTTTCTTTGCTTCCCCCCAAAGGAAAGGATACCTGCATCTCGGTATCTAATCTTAACCTACACTTCAGTATCCAATCTTAACCTGCATTTGAATATCCCATCTTACTGCTTTGAGTTGCTCTCTTTGCAATACAAGCATAGTTAGTTCCAGCTCTTAGCTATGGTCAGTCATTAAATAAGATGGCATTATTAAGCTAATTAAAAAAGTCTAGCAGGAGAATGGAGTGTAGACTTCTGCAGGATGTACAATTAACCTTAAGTGAGAGAGGAAGGGAAACAGCAAATTAACAAACCGGTTGCCATTATTCAGTTCCCACGCTTAGCTTTCCTCTCTGTTAATCAGACAGATTGTTACATGCTTTGGGGAAGTTAAGCTGACTTGCTGTATCAGCACAAAGCAGAATCTCGCTGAGGAGATCACACAGTGTTTCCAAAAGCATCTGAAGGAATGTATAGCTTGTGAATTACAAAAGCAACTCTAATTAGTCCCGAGAGGCAGTTGCATAAGAAAAACTGAGAATGTTGCCTCGTCATATTTGCTGCCGTCTCGCGATTTTCATGCGAGATTCTGATAATGAATGTTTTCTAACAACTGGAGCTCAGAGAACCTATGGCTAATAACGCTCCTGAGTAAACAGTATCCTGTATTTGCAGTCCCACAAAGATCGGTTGGATACCGGTACTTTTGCTATGTGTCAATATTGCCATAGTTGCACAGAGGTTTAAGCTGGACAATTCTGTAACCACCTAGGAAATGTCTGAAGGAAGATGAAAGTCCTGGTAGTCTAGCAGTAGTCAAACCACCTGGCAACTGGTTGTTCTTCAGTATGTCTTTATTTTCTTTTTTTGACCTGTAGGGTTTTTTTTAAGCTCTGGCGGTATGAATTCTTCTTAGTGCTTTCCTAACGGGGTCCGTTCCTACACTGTGGAAATCACTAGAAGCTTTGCTGCAGTATCAGCGAACTTTATTTCAGATAGACAGGAGAGTGGATGTGAGCGAATGCAAACCACTACTCTTGTATACTTTCTAGGTCTTATGATATTCCCTGGCCGATTCCCGGATTTTGTCTTCCTTGGAGTTAAGCATTTGAAACAACGTGAACCAGTTGCCTGCAAAAATCCAAGGAGCCTGAATTTAAAAATTTCCCTTGTGTGGGATCAGTTGAATAGGGATTATAGGGTCAGGCCCATTGATAGATGGTATTCTGAGAACTCCCTAGTCTGAGACAAGTTAGGAGTTTTAGGATAGTAACAGCTTTCTTGCTATCTGCT
>NW_010972519.1:580451-580923 GCF_000737465.1 Haliaeetus leucocephalus
AAAATTGTGAAGCATAGGTATGGGAGTGTTAAGTTTGAAATGTAGTCATAGGAACTTAGGAACTTTAGAAAATGTACTATGTGTAACTATAAGAATTCAAGTATTGTCTGAAATCAGTTAACCACAGAAACTTTGACAAAGATTTGTTGGTTTGTAGTGTTTTGTTTTAGGAAACTAAGGAAACTGTTATGGACACCACTTTGCTGCTTGGAAACCCCTTACCCTTCCCACCTCGATCTAATTATCGAGGATTCCAATCAGTAGAGTTAAGTGAGATTAACCAATGATTGTTTTAACATAAGAATATTAATAAGATGGTGTGACTGAAGGACCAATTATTAGAAAGGTTATATTTAAGAATAGACATAGTATGCATTTTTATGTAAATTAATATAGATGATGGTGAGAATCGTACTGCGCAGAATCACCTAAGAGAGGTCAAGAAGCGGACGAGTGAGGAAGACTATGGAAG